>NW_027016550.1:1876839-2101839 GCF_036934945.1 Oncorhynchus masou masou | reverse complement strand
GTAGTGAAATGGGATCAGGGCTGAGTAAGGCATCAATGATAATAGTAGTAGTGAAATGGGATCAGGGCTGAGTAAGGCATCAATGATAAAAGTAGTAGTGAAATGGGATCAGGGCTGAGTAAGGCATCAATGATAATAGTAGTGGTGAAATGGGATCAGGGCTGAGTAAGGTAGTAGTGAAATGGGATCAGGGCTGAGTAAGGTAGTAGTGAAATGGGATCAGGGTTGAGTAAGGCATCAATGATAATAGTAGTGGTGAAATGGGATCAGGGCTGAGTAAGGCATCCATGATAATAGTAGTGGTGAAATGGGATCAGGGCTGAGTAAGGCATCCATGATAATAGTAGTAGTGAAATGGGATCAGGGCTGAGTAATGTAGTAGTGAAATGGGATCAGGGCTGAGTAAGGCATCAATGATAATAGTAGTGGTGAAATGGGATCAGGGCTGAGTAAGGCATCAATGATAATAGTAGTAGTGAAATGGGATCAGGGCTGAGTAATGTAGTAGTGAAATGGGATCAGGGCTGAGTAAGGCATCAATGATAATAGTAGTGGTGAAATGGGATCAGGGCTGAGTAAGGCATCAATGATAATAGTAGTAGTGAAATGGGATCAGGGCTGAGTAATGTAGTAGTGAAATGGGATCAGGGCTGAGTAAGGCATCAATGATAATAGTAGTAGTGAAATGGGATCAGGGCTGAGTAAGGTAGTAGTGAAATGGGATCAGGGCTGAGTAAGGCATCAATGATAATAGTAGTGGTGAAATGGGATCAGGGCTGAGTAAGGTAGTAGTGAAATGGGATCAGGGCTGAGTAAGGTATCAATGATAATAGTAGTGGTGAAATGGGATCAGGGCTGAGTAAGGTAGTAGTGAAATGGGATCAGGGCTGAGTAAGGCATCAATGATAATAGTAGTGGTGAAATGGGATCAGGGCTGAGTAATGTAGTAGTGAAATGGGATCAGGGCTGAGTAAGGTAGTAGTGAAATGGGATCAGGGCTGAGTAATGTAGTAGTGAAATGGGATCAGGGCTGAGTAAGGCATCAATGATAATAGTAGTAGTGAAATGGGATCAGGGCTGAGTAAGGCATCAATGATAATAGTAGTAGTGAAATGGGATCAGGGCTGAGTAATGTAGTAGTGAAATGGGATCAGGGCTGAGTAAGGCATCAATGATAATAGTAGTGGTGAAAAGGGATCAGGGCTGAGTAAGGCATCAATGATAATAGTAGTGGTGAAAAGGGATCAGGGCTGAGTAAGGCATCAATGATAATAGTAGTGGTGAAATGGGATCAGGGCTGAGTAAGGCATCAATGATAATAGTAGTAGTGAAATGGGATCAGGGCTGAGTAAGGCATCAATGATAATAGTAGTAGTGAAATGGGATCAGGGCTGAGTAATGTAGTAGTGAAATGGGATCAGGGCTGAGTAATGTAGTAGTGAAATGGGATCAGGGCTGAGTAAGGCATTAATGATAATAGTAGTGGTGAAATGGGATCAGGGCTGAGTAAGGCATCAATGATAATAGTAGTGGTGAAATGGGATCAGGGCTGAGTAAGGCATCAATGATAATAGTAGTAGTGAAATGGGATCAGGGCTGAGTAAGGCATCCATGATAATAGTAGTGGTGAAATGGGATCAGGGCTGAGTAAGGTAGTAGTGAAATGGGATCAGTGCTGAGTAATGTAGTAGTGAAATGGGATCAGGGCTGAGTAATGTAGTAGTGAAATGGGATCAGTGCTGAGTAAGGTAGTAGTGAAATGGGATCAGGGCTGAGTAAGGCATCAATGATAATAGTAGTAGTGAAATGGGATCAGGGCTGAGTAAGGCATCAATGATAATAGTAGTGGTGAAAAGGGATCAGGGCTGAGTAAGGCATCAATGATAATAGTAGTGGTGAAAAGGGATCAGGGCTGAGTAAGGCATCAATGATAATAGTAGTGGTGAAATGGGATCAGGGCTGAGTAAGGTAGTAGTGAAATGGGATCAGGGCTGAGTAAGGCATCAATGATAATAGTAGTGGTGAAATGGGATCAGTGCTGAGTAAGGTAGTAGTGAAATGGGATCAGGGCTGAGTAAGGCATCAATGATAATAGTAGTGGTGAAATGGGATCAGTGCTGAGTAAGGTAGTAGTGAAATGGGATCAGGGCTGAGTAAGGCATCAATGATAATAGTAGTAGTGAAATGGGATCAGGGCTGAGTAAGGCATCAATGATAATAGTAGTGGTGAAAAGGGATCAGGGCTGAGTAAGGCATCAATGATAATAGTAGTGGTGAAATGGGATCAGGGCTGAGTAATGTAGTAGTGAAATGGGATCAGGGCTGAGTAATGTAGTAGTGAAATGGAATCAGGGCTGAGTAAGGCATCAATGATAATAGTAGTGGTGAAATGGGATCAGGGCTGAGTAATGTAGTAGTGAAATGGGATCAGGGCTGAGTAAGGTAGTAGTGAAATGGGATCAGTGCTGAGTAATGTAGTAGTGAAATGGGATCAGGGCTGAGTAATGTAGTAGTGAAATGGGATCAGGGCTGAGTAAGGCATCAATGATAATAGTAGTGGTGAAAAGGGATCAGGGCTGAGTAAGGCATCAATGATAATAGTAGTGGTGAAAAGGGATCAGGGCTGAGTAAGGCATCAATGATAATAGTAGTGGTGAAATGGGATCAGGGCTGAGTAAGGCATCAATGATAATAGTAGTAGTGAAATGGGATCAGGGCTGAGTAATGTAGTAGTGAAATGGGATCAGGGCTGAGTAATGTAGTAGTGAAATGGGATCAGGGCTGAGTAAGGCATCAATGATAATAGTAGTGGTGAAATGGGATCAGGGCTGAGTAAGGCATCAATGATAATAGTAGTGGTGAAATGGGATCAGGGCTGAGTAAGGCATCAATGATAATAGTAGTAGTGAAATGGGATCAGGGCTGAGTAAGGCATCAATGATAATAGTAGTGGTGAAATGGGATCAGGGCTGAGTAATGTAGTAGTGAAATGGGATCAGGGCTGAGTAATGTAGTAGTGAAATGGGATCAGGGCTGAGTAATGTAGTGGTGAAATGGGATCAGGGCTGAGTAATGTAGTAGTGAAATGGGATCAGGGCTGAGTAATGTAGTGGTGAAATGGGATCAGGGCTGAGTAATGTAGTAGTGAAATGGGATCAGGGCTGAGTAATGTAGTAGTGAAATGGGATCAGGGCTGAGTAAGGCATCAATGATAATAGTAGTGGTGAAATGGGATCAGGGCTGAGTAAGGCATCCATGATAATAGTAGTGGTGAAATGGGATCAGGGCTGAGTAAGGCATCAATGATAATAGTAGTAGTGAAATGGGATCAGGGCTGAGTAATGTAGTAGTGAAATGGGATCAGGGCTGAGTAAGGCATCAATGATAATAGTAGTAGTGAAATGGGATCAGGGCTGAGTAATGTAGTAGTGAAATGGGATCAGGGCTGAGTAATGTAGTAGTGAAATGGGATCAGGGCTGAGTAAGGCATCAATGATAATAGTAGTAGTGAAATGGGATCAGGGCTGAGTAATGTAGTAGTGAAATGGGATCAGGGCTGAGTAAGGCATCAATGATAATAGTAGTAGTGAAATGGGATCAGGGCTGAGTAATGTAGTAGTGAAATGGAATCAGGGCTGAGTAAGGCATCAATGATAATAGTAGTAGTGAAATGGGATCAGGGCTGAGTAAGGCATCAATGATAATAGTAGTAGTGAAATGGGATCAGGGCTGAGTAATGTAGTAGTGAAATGGGATCAGGGCTGAGTAATGTAGTAGTGAAATGGGATCAGGGCTGAGTAATGTAGTAGTGAAATGGGATCAGGGCTGAGTAAGGCATCCATGATAATAGTAGTGGTGAAATGGGATCAGGGCTGAGTAAGGCATCAATGATAATAGTAGTAGTGAAATGGGATCAGGGCTGAGTAATGTAGTAGTGAAATGGGATCAGGGCTGAGTAAGGCATCAATGATAATAGTAGTAGTGAAATGGGATCAGGGCTGAGTAATGTAGTAGTGAAATGGGATCAGGGCTGAGTAATGTAGTAGTGAAATGGGATCAGGGCTGAGTAAGGCATCAATGATAATAGTAGTAGTGAAATGGGATCAGGGCTGAGTAATGTAGTAGTGAAATGGGATCAGGGCTGAGTAAGGCATCAATGATAATAGTAGTAGTGAAATGGGATCAGGGCTGAGTAATGTAGTAGTGAAATGGAATCAGGGCTGAGTAAGGCATCAATGATAATAGTAGTAGTGAAATGGGATCAGGGCTGAGTAAGGCATCAATGATAATAGTAGTAGTGAAATGGGATCAGGGCTGAGTAATGTAGTAGTGAAATGGGATCAGGGCTGAGTAATGTAGTAGTGAAATGGGATCAGGGCTGAGTAATGTAGTAGTGAAATGGGATCAGGGCTGAGTAAGGCATCAATGATAATAGTAGTAGTGAAATGGGATCAGGGCTGAGTAATGTAGTAGTGAAATGGGATCAGGGCTGAGTAATGTAGTAGTGAAATGGGATCAGGGCTGAGTAATGTAGTAGTGAAATGGGATCAGGGCTGAGTAATGTAGTAGTGAAATGGGATCAGGGCTGAGTAAGGCATCAATGATAATAGTAGTGGTGAAATGGGATCAGGGCTGAGTAAGGCATCAATGATAATAGTAGTGGTGAAATGGGATCAGGGCTGAGTAATGTAGTAGTGAAATGGGATCAGGGCTGAGTAAGGCATCAATGATAATAGTAGTAGTGAAATGGGATCAGGGCTGAGTAAGGCATCAATGATAATAGTAGTGGTGAAATGGGATCAGGGCTGAGTAAGGTAGTAGTGAAATGGGATCAGGGCTGAGTAAGGTAGTAGTGAAATGGGATCAGGGCTGAGTAAGGCATCAATGATAATAGTAGTGGTGAAATGGGATCAGGGCTGAGTAAGGTACAATGATAATAGTAGTAGTGAAATGGGATCAGGGCTGAGTAAGGCATCCATGATAATAGTAGTGGTGAAATGGGATCAGGGCTGAGTAAGGTACAATGATAATAGTAGTAGTGAAATGGGATCAGGGCTGAGTAATGTAGTAGTGAAATGGGATCAGGGCTGAGTAAGGCATCAATGATAATAGTAGTGGTGAAATGGGATCAGGGCTGAGTAAGGCATCCATGATAATAGTAGTGGTGAAATGGGATCAGGGCTGAGTAAGGTAGTAATGAAATGGGATCAGGGCTGAGTAAGGCATCAATGATAATAGTAGTGGTGAAATGGGATCAGGGCTGAGTAAGGCATCAATGATAATAGTAGTGGTGAAATGGGATCAGGGCTGAGTAAGGCATCAATGATAATAGTAGTGGTGAAATGGGATCAGGGCTGAGTAAGGCATCAATGATAATAGTAGTAGTGAAATGGGATCAGGGCTGAGTAAGGCATCAATGATAATAGTAGTAGTGAAATGGGATCAGGGCTGAGTAAGGCATCAATGATAATAGTAGTAGTGAAATGGGATCAGGGCTGAGTAAGGTAGTAGTGAAATGGGATCAGGGCTGAGTAAGGCATCAATGATAATAGTAGTGGTGAAATGGGATCAGGGCTGAGTAAGGCATCCATGATAATAGTAGTGGTGAAATGGGATCAGGGCTGAGTAAGGCATCAATGATAATAGTAGTGGTGAAATGGGATCAGGGCTGAGTAGTGTAGTAGTGAAATGGGATCAGGGCTGAGTAAGGTAGTAGTGAAATGGGATCAGGGCTGAGTAATGTAGTAGTGAAATGGGATCAGGGCTGAGTAAGGCATCAATGATAATAGTAGTGGTGAAATGGGATCAGGGCTGAGTAATGTAGTAGTGAAATGGGATCAGGGCTGAGTAAGGCATCAATGATAATAGTAGTGGTGAAATGGGATCAGGGCTGAGTAAGGCATCAATGATAATAGTAGTGGTGAAATGGGATCAGGGCTGAGTAAGGCATCAATGATAATAGTAGTGGTGAAATGGGATCAGGGCTGAGTAAGGCATCCATGATAATAGTAGTGGTGAAATGGGATCAGGGCTGAGTAATGTAGTAGTGAAATGGGATCAGGGCTGAGTAAGGCATCAATGATAATAGTAGTGGTGAAATGGGATCAGGGCTGAGTAAGGCATCAATGATAATAGTAGTGGTGAAATGGGATCAGGGCTGAGTAAGGCATCAATGATAATAGTAGTAGTGAAATGTAGTCTCTCCCCCTCTCTGTGTCCCCTCTCCCCCTCTCCGTGTGTCTCCTCTCCCCCTCTGTGTGTCTCCTCTCCCCCTCTCTGTGTCTCCTCTCCCCCCTCTCTGTGTGTCTCCTCCCCCTCTCCGTGTGTCTCCTCTCCCCCCTCTCTCCGTGTGTCTCCTCTCCCCCTCTCTCCGTGTGTCTCCTCTCCCCCTCTCTCTGTGTGTCTCCTCTCCCCCTCTCTGTGTGTCTCCTCTCCCCCTCTCTCCGTGTGTCTCCTCTCCCCCTCTCTCTGTGTGTCTCCTCCCCCCTCTCCGTGTGTCTCCTCTCCCCCCTCTCCGTGTGTCTCCTCTCCCTCCCTCTCCGTGTGTCTCCTCTCCCCCTCTCTGTGTGTCTCCTCTCCCCCTCTCTGTGTGTCTCCTCTCCCCCTCTCTGTGTGTCTCCTCTCCCCCTCTCTGTGTGTCTCCTCCCCCCTCTCCGTGTGTCTCCTCTCCCCCTCTCTCCGTGTGTCTCCTCTCCCCCTCTCTCCGTGTGTCTCCTCTCCCTCCCTCTCCGTGTGTCTCCTCTCCCTCCCTCTCTGTGTGTCTCCTCTCCCTCCCTCTCTGTGTGTCTCCTCTCCCCCTCTCTCCGTGTCTCCTCTCCCCCCTCTCTCCGTGTCTCCTCTCCCCCTCTCTGTGTGTCTCCTCTCCCCCCCTCTCTGTGTGTCTCCTCCCCCCCCTCTCTGTGTGTCTCCTCTCCCCCCCCCTCTCTGTGTGTCTCCTCTCCCCCCTCTGTGTGTGTCTCCTCTCCCCCCCTCTCTCTGTGTGTCTCCTCTCCCCCCTCTCCGTGTGTCTCCTCTCCCCCCTCTCCGTGTGTCTCCTCTCCCCCTCTCTCCGTGTGTCTCCTCTCCCCCTCTCTCCGTGTGTCTCCTCTCCCCCTCTCTCCGTGTGTCTCCTCTCCCCCCCCTCTCTCCGTGTGTCTCCTCTCCCCCCTCTCTCCGTGTGTCTCCTCTCCCCCTCTCTCCGTGTGTCTCCTCTCCCCCTCTCTCCGTGTGTCTCCTCTCCCCCTCTCTCCGTGTGTCTCCTCTCCCCCTCTCTCTGTGTGTCTCCTCTCCCCCTCTCTGTGTGTCTCCTCTCCCCCTCTCTCTGTGTGTTTCCTCTCCCCTCTCTCTGTGTGTTTCCTCTCCCCCTCTCTGTGTGTCTCCTCTCCCCCTCTCTGTGTGTCTCCTCTCCCCCCTCTCTGTGTGTCTCCTCTCCCCCTCTCTGTGTGTCTCCTCTCCCCCCCTCTCTGTGTGTCTCCTCTCCCCCCTCTCTCTGTGTGTCTCCTCCCCCTCTCCGTGTGTCTCCTCTCCCCCTCTCTCCGTGTGTCTCCTCTCCCCCTCTCTCCGTGTGTCTCCTCTCCCCCTCTCTCTGTGTGTCTCCTCTCCCCCTCTCTGTGTGTCTCCTCTCCCCCTCTCTGTGTGTCTTCTCTCCCCCTCTCTGTGTGTCTCCTCTCCCCCTCTCTCTGTGTGTCTCCTCTCCCCCTCCTCTCCGTGTGTCCCCCCCCTCTCCGTGTCCCCCCCCTCTCCGTGTGTCCCCCCTCTCCGTGTGTCTCCCCCCTCCATCTCTTTTTTGAAGACAGGATTGTGTGTGTATGTTGTCTGGGGGATATAGTCGGTCTCTCCTTATGGAATGCATGTTTTCCTGTGTTACCCCTTACCCCTTTGTGAGTAAGAGGGAGCTTTGTTTCTGGGTCTTGTCTGAAAGTCCCCTCTCCTCTCCATTACAGTAGCAGCCAGGACTGGACCAGGATCTATCTGTTAGAACCAGGACTGGGCTGGACCAGGATCTATCTGTTAGAACCAGGACTGGGCTGGACCAGGATCTATCTATTAGAACCAGGACTGGGCTGGATCAGGATCTATCTGTTAGAACCAGGACTGGGCTGGATCAGGATCTATCTGTTAGAACCAGGACTGGGCTGGACCAGGATCTATCTGTTAGAACCAGGACTGGGCTGGACCAGGATCTATCTGTTAGAACCAGGACTGGGCTGGACCAGGATCTATCTGTTAGAACCAGGCCTGGGCTGGACCAGGATCTATCTGTTAGAACCAGGACTGGGCTGGATACTGTGTTATATTATCACTGGACCAGGATCTATCTGTTAGAACCAGGCCTGGGCTGGACCAGGATCTATCTGTTAGAACCAGGACTGGGCTGGACCAGGATCTATCTGTTAGAACCAGGACTGGGCTGGACCAGGATCTATCTATTAGAACCAGGACTGGGCTGGATCAGGATCTATCTGTTAGAACCAGGACTGGGCTGGATCAGGATCTATCTGTTAGAACCAGGACTGGGCTGGACCAGGATCTATCTGTTAGAACCAGGACTGGGCTGGACCAGGATCTATCTGTTAGAACCAGGCCTGGGCTGGACCAGGATCTATCTGTTAGAACCAGGACTGGGCTGGATACTGTGTTATATTATCACTGGACCAGGATCTATCTGTTAGAACCAGGCCTGGGCTGGACCAGGATCTATCTGTTAGAACCAGGACTGGGCTGGACCAGGATATATCTGTTAGAACCAGGACTGGGGCTGGACCAGGATCTATCTGTTAGAACCAGGACTGGGCTGGACCAGGATCTATCTGTTAGAACCAGGACTGGGCTGGACCAGGATCTATCTGTTAGAACCAGGACTGGGCTGGACCAGGATCTATCTGTTAGAACCAGGCCTGGGCTGGACCAGGATCTATCTGTTAGAACCAGGACTGGGCTGGATACTGTGTTATATTATCACTGGACCAGGATCTATCTGTTAGAACCAGGCCTGGGCTGGACCAGGATCTATCTGTTAGAACCAGGACTGGGCTGGATACTGTGTTATATTATCACTGGACCAGGATCTATCTGTTAGAACCAGGCCTGGGCTGGACCAGGATCTATCTGTTAGAACCAGGACTGGGCTGGACCAGGATATATCTGTTAGAACCAGGACTGGGGCTGGACCAGGATCTATCTGTTAGAACCAGGACTGGGCTGGACCAGGATCTATCTGTTAGAACCAGGACTGGGCTGGACCAGGATCTATCTGTTAGAACCAGGACTGGGCTGGACCAGGATCTATCTGTTAGAACCAGGACTGGGCTGGACCAGGATCTATCTGTTAGAACCAGGCCTGGGCTGGATACTGTGTTATATTATCACTGGACCAGGATCTATCTGTTAGAACCAGGCCTGGGCTGGACCAGGATCTATCTGTTAGAACCAGGACTGGGCTGGATACTGTGTTATATTATCACTGGACCAGGATCTATCTGTTAGAACCAGGACTGGGCTGGACCAGGATCTATCTGTTAGAACCAGGACTGGGCTGGACCAGGATCTATCTGTACTCTAATCCAGATTCCTCCTGGGGCAGTGTCTCCATACTCTAATCCAGATTCCTCCTGGGGCAGTGTCTCCATACTCTAATCCCGATTCCTCCTGGGGCAGTGTCTCCATACTCTAATCCAGATTCCTCCTGGGGCAGTGTCCCCATACTCTAATCCAGATTCCAGATTCCTCCTGGGGCAGTGTCTCCATACTCTAATCCAGATTCCTCCTGGGGCTGTGTCTCCATACTCTAATCCAGATTCCTCCTGGGGCTGTGTCTCCATACTCTAATCCAGATTCCTCCTGGGGCTGTGTCTCCATACTCTAATCCAGATTCCTCCTGGGGCAGTGTCTCCATACTCTAATCCAGATTCCTCCTGGGGCTGTGTCTCCATACTCTAATCCAGATTCCTCCTGGGGCTGTGTCTCCATACTCTAATCCAGATTCCTCCTGGGGCAGTGTCTCCATACTCTAATCCCGATTCCTCCTGGGGCAGTGTCTCCATACTCTAATCCAGATTCCTCCTGGGGCAGTGTCCCCATACTCTAATCCAGATTCCAGATTCCTCCTGGGGCAGTGTCTCCATACTCTAATCCAGATTCCTCCTGGGGCTGTGTCTCCATACTCTAATCCAGATTCCTCCTGGGGCTGTGTCTCCATACTCTAATCCAGATTCCTCCTGGGGCTGTGTCTCCATACTCTAATCCAGATTCCTCCTGGGGCTGTGTCTCCATACTCTAATCCAGATTCCTCCTGGGGCAGTGTCCCCATACTCTAATCCAGATTCCAGATTCCTCCTGGGGCAGTGTCTCCATACTCTAATCCAGATTCCTCCTGGGGCTGTGTCTCCATACTCTAATCCAGATTCCTCCTGGGGCTGTGTCTCCATACTCTAATCCAGATTCCTCCTGGGGCTGTGTCTCCATACTCTAATCCAGATTCCTCCTGGGGCAGTGTCTCCATACTCTAATCCAGATTCCTCCTGGGGCAGTGTCTCCATACTCTAATCCCGATTCCTCCTGGGGCAGTGTCTCCATACTCTAATCCAGATTCATCCTGGGGCTGTGTCTCCATACTCTAATCCAGATTCCTCCTGGGGCAGTGTCTCCATACTCTAATCCAGATTCCTCCTGGGGCTGTGTCTCCATACTCTAATCCAGATTCCTCCTGGGGCTGTGTCTCCATACTCTAATCCAGATTCCTCCTGGGGCTGTGTCTCCATACTCTAATCCAGATTCCTCCTGGGGCTGTGTCTCCATACTCTAATCCAGATTCCTCCTGGGGCTGTGTCTCCATACTCTAATCCAGATTCCTCCTGGGGCTGTGTCTCCATAGTCTAATCCAGATTCCTCCTGGGGCTGTGTCTCCATACTCTAATCCAGATTCCTCCTGGGGCTGTGTCTCCATACTCTAATCCAGATTCCTCCTGGGGCAGTGTCTCCATACTCTAATCCAGATTCCTCCTGGGGCTGTGTCTCCATACTCTAATCCAGATTCCTCCTGGGGCTGTGTCTCCATACTCTAATCCAGATTCCTCCTGGGGCAGTGTCTCCATACTCTAATCCAGATTCCTCCTGGGGCTGTGTCTCCATACTCTAATCCAGATTCCTCCTGGGGCTGTGTCTCCATACTCTAATCCAGATTCCTCCTGGGGCAGTGTCTCCATACTCTAATCCAGATTCCTCCTGGGGCTGTGTCTCCATACTCTAATCCAGATTCCTCCTGGGGCAGTGTCTCCATACTCTAATCCAGATTCCTCCTGGGGCTGTGTCTCCATACTCTAATCCAGATTCCTCCTGGGGCTGTGTCTCCATACTCTAATCCAGATTCCTCCTGGGGCTGTGTCTCCATACTCTAATCCAGATTCCTCCTGGGGCAGTGTCTCCATACTCTAATCCAGATTCCTCCTGGGGCTGTGTCTCCATACTCTAATACAGATTCCTTATCTAGCATCTGTCTTCCTGTTCTGTAGGTCTGGGTTCTGTGCTAGAATGTGTTCTCTTTTGAAGTTCTAGAATGTGTTCTGTGTTTTCTTTTGGAGTGCTTGAATGTGTTCTGTGTTCTCTTTTTGGAGTGCTAGAATGTGTTCTGTGTTCTCTTGTAGAACGTTGTGTTGTGGAGTTCTCTCTGTGTGTCTGATGAAACCCAGCTGTAGAGACAGACGCCCATTCATCCTCTAATATTCCTTCCTCTGTCTCTTTCTCCGTCTCTCTGTTTCTACTTCTCTCCCTCTCTTCTTCTCTCTCTTTTCCCCTCTCTCCTCTCATTAGCATTCTAATGGGGCATCGTGGACTCAAAAAGAGGAGCTTTAAACCAGCCTCTCCCTCTCCACCCTTCTCTCCACCTCTCTCCCTCTCCACCCTTTTCTCTACCTCTCTCCCTCTCCACCCTTCTCTCCACCTCTCTCCCTTTTCTCTCCCTCTCCACTATTCTCTCCACCTCTCTCCCTCTCCACCATTCTCTCCACCTCTCTCCCTCTCCACCATTCTCTCCACCTCTCTCCCTCTCCACCATTCTCTCCACCTCTCTCCCTCTCCACCTCTCTCCCTCTCCACCTCTCTCCCTCTCCACCTCTCTCCCTCTCCACCCTTTTCTCTACCTCTCTCCCTCTCCACCTCTCTCCCTCTCCACCCTTCTCTCCACCTCTCCCTTTTCTCTACCTCTCTCCCTCTCCACCATTCTCTCCACCTCTCTCCCTTTTCTCTCCCTCTCCACCCTTCTCTCCACCTCTCCCTCTCCACCCTTCTCTCCACCTCTCCCTCTCCACCCTTTTCTCTACCTCTCTCCCTCTCCACCCTTTTCTCTACCTCTCTCCCTCTCCACCTCTCTCCCTCTCCACCCTTCTCTCCACCTCTCCCTTTTCTCTACCTCTCTCCCTCTCCACCCTTCTCTCCACCTCTCTCCCTTTTCTCTCCCTCTCCACCATTCTCTCCACCTCTCTCCCTTTTCTCTCCCCTCCACCATTCTCTCCACCTCTCTCCCTCTCCACCATTCTCTCCACCTCTCTCCCTCTCCACCCTTCTCTCCACCTCTCTCCCTTTTCTCTCCCTCTCCACCATTCTCTCCACCTCTCTCCCTTTTCTCTCCCTCTCCACCATTCTCTCCACCTCTCTCCCTTTTCTCTCCCCTCCACCATTCTCTCCACCTCTCTCCCTCTCCACCCTTTTCTCTACCTCTCTCCCTCTCCACCCTTCTCTCCACCTCTCTCCCTTTTCTCTCCCTCTCCACTATTCTCTCCACCTCTCTCCCTCTCCACCATTCTCTCCACCTCTCTCCCTCTCCACCATTCTCTCCACCTCTCTCCCTCTCCACCATTCTCTCCACCTCTCTCCCTCTCCACCTCTCTCCCTCTCCACCTCTCTCCCTCTCCACCCTTCTCTCCACCTCTCTCCCTCTCCAACCTTTTCTCTACCTCTCTCCCTCTCCACCTCTCTCCCTCTCCACCCTTCTCTCCACCTCTCCCTTTTCTCTACCTCTCTCCCTCTCCACCATTCTCTCCACCTCTCTCCCTTTTCTCTCCCTCTCCACCCTTCTCTCCACCTCTCCCTCTCCACCCTTCTCTCCACCTCTCCCTCTCCACCCTTTTCTCTACCTCTCTCCCTCTCCACCCTTCTCTCCACCTCTCTCCCTTTTCTCTCCCCTCCACCATTCTCTCCACCTCTCTCCCTCTCCACCATTCTCTCCACCTCTCTCCCTCTCCACCATTCTCTCCACCTCTCTCCCTCTCCACCCTTCTCTCCACCTCTCTCCCTTTTCTCTCCCTCTCCACCATTCTCTCCACCTCTCTCCCTTTTCTCTCCCTCTCCACCATTCTCTCCACCTCTCTCCCTTTTCTCTCCCCTCCACCATTCTCTCCACCTCTCTCCCTCTCCACCATTCTCTCCACCTCTCTCCCTCTCCACCCTTCTCTCCACCTCTCTCCCTCTCCACCCTTCTCTCCACCTCTCTCCCTCTCCACCCTTCTCTCCACCTCTCTCCCTCTCCACCCTTCTCTCCACCTCTCTCCCTCTCCACCCTTCTCTCCACCTCTCTCCCTCTCCACCATTCTCTCCACCTCTCTCTCCCTCTCCACCTCTCTCCCTCTCCACCCTTCTCTCCACCTCTCTCTCTCTCTCTCCACCTCGCTCGCTCGCTCTCTCCACCTCGCTCGCTCGCTCTCTCCACCTCGCTCGCTCGCTCTCTCCACCTCGCTCGCTCGCTCTCTCCACCTCGCTCGCTCGCTCTCTCCACCTCGCTCGCTCACTCTCTCTCTCTCTCCACCTCACTCGCTCGCTCTCTCTCCACCTCGCTCGCTCGCTCCCTCTCCACCCTTCTCTCCACCTCTCTCTCTCCACCCTTCTCTCCACCTCGCTCGCTCGCTCTCTCTCACCTCGCTCGCTCGCTCTCTCTCTCTCTCCACCTCGCTCGCTCGCTCTCTCTCTCTCACCTCGCCGCTCGCTCTCTCTCTCTCCACCTCGCTCGCTCTTCTCTCTCTCTCACCTCGCTTCTCTCCACCTCGCTCTCTTGCTCTCTCTCTCTCTCCACCTCGCTCGCTCTCTCTCTCTCTCCAGCTCGCTCGCTCGCTCTCTCTCTCTCTCCACCTCGCTCGCTCGCTCTCTCTCTCTCTCTCACCTCGCCGCTTTCTCTCTCTCTCTCCACCTCGCTCGCTCGCTTCTCTCTCTCCACCTCGCTCGCTCGCTCTCTCTCTCTCCACCTCGCTCGCTCGCTCTCTCCACCTCGCTCGCTCGCTCTCTCCACCTCGCTCGCTCGCTCTCCACCTCGCTCGCTCGCTCTCTCTCCACCTCGCTCGCTCGCTCTCCACCTCGCTCGCTCCACCTCGCTCGCTCGCTCTCTCTCTCCACCTCGCTCGCTCGCTAGCTCTCTCTCTCCCGCTCGCTCTCTCTCTCCCGCTCGCTCCCTCTCCACCTCGCTCGCTCCCTCTCCACCCTTCTCTCCACCTCTCTCTCTCCACCCTTCTCTCCACCTCTCTCTCTCTCTCTCTCCACCTCGCTCGCTCGCTCTCTCTCTCTCTCTCTCTCCACCTCGCTCGCTCGCTCTCTCTCTCTCTCCACCTCGCTCGCTCGCTCTCTCTCTCTCCACCTCGCTCTCTCTCTCTCTCCACCTCGCTCGCTCTCTCTCTCTCCACCTCGCTCGCTCTCTCTCTCTCCACCTCGCTCGCTCTCTCTCTCTCCACCTCGCTCGCTCGCTCTCTCCCACCTCGCTCGCTCGCTTCTCTCCACCTCGCTCGCTCGCTCTCTCTCCACCTCGCTCGCTCGCTCTCTCTCCACCTCGCTCGCTCGCTCTCTATATCCACCTCGCTCGCTCGCGCTCTCTCTCCCGCTCGCGCTCTCTCTCCCGCTCGCGCTCTCTCTCCCGCTCGCGCTCTCTCTCCCGCTCGCGCTCTCTCTCCCGCTCGCTCTCTCTCTCCCGCTCGCTCTCTCTCTCCCGCTCGCGCTCTCTCTCCCGCTCGCTCTCTCTCTCCCGCTCGCTCTCTCTCTCCCGCTCGCTCTCACTCTCCACCTCACTCGCTCGCTCTCTCTCTCCACCTCGCTCGCTCTCTCTCCATCTCGCTCGCTCTCTCTCTCTCTCCAACTCGCTCGCCCTCTCTCTCCAACTCGCTCGCCCTCTCTCTCCAACTCGCTCGCCATCTCTCTCCAATTCGCTCGCCATCTCTCTCCAACTCGCTCGCCATCTCTCTCCAACTCGCTCGCCCTCTCTCTCCAACTCGCTCGCCATCTCTCTCCAATTCGCTCGCCATCTCTCTCCAACTCGCTCGCCATCTCTCTCCAACTCGCTCGCCATCTCTCTCCAACTCGCTCGCCATCTCTCTCCAACTCGCTCGCCATCTCTCCACCTCGCTCGCCATCTCTCTCCACCTCGCTCGCCATCTCTCTCCACCTCGCTCCCTCTCCACCTCTCGCTCTGCTCTCCTTCAGCCAGTTTCTTCTTATAGACTCAAAGTTGAATTCCCTCCTCTTTCCTCATTCATCGCCCCTACTTCACACACCCATCCTGTTGCTCTGAGCTCAGTAGGCTATTGTTGCAGGCTCTGTTAAGAGGTGTGTGGGTTGGTTCTCCAGAGGGGCTGCTTGGCCTGACTGAGACAGACATGAGCCAGAGTCTGGGTCTGTGTGTGAGAGAGAGGGGCTGCTTGGCCTGACTGAGACAGAGGCTGGGTGGGTTGGCTGGGTCTGTGTGTGAGAGAGAGGGGCTGCTTGGCCTGACTGAGACAGAGGCTGGGTGGGTTGGCTGGGTCTGTGTGTGAGAGAGAGGGGCTGCTTGGCCTGACTGAGACGGACTTGAGCCAGAGGCTGGGTGGGTTGACAGATCTGTGTGTGAGAGAGATGATGGACTGTGTACCTCTACTACCTGTGTCGAGGCTGTTGAGTCTGCCGATAAGAATGTGGTGATTGACAGAGTCGAAAGCCTTGGCAAGGTCGATGAAGACGGCTGCACAGTAATGTCTCTTATCGATGGCCGTTATGATGTCGTTTAGGACCTTGAGCGTGGCTGAGGGGCACCCGTGACCGGATTGCGAAGCGGAGAAGAGGTACGGTGGGATTCGAGATGGTCGGTGATCTGTTTGTTCACTTGGCTTTCGAAGACCTTAGATGGGCAGGGCAGGATGGATACAGGTCTGTAACAGTTTGGGTCTGGAGTGTCTCCCCCTTGGAAGAGGGGGATGACCGCGGCCGCTTTCCAGTCTTTAGGCATGTAGAGCGGGACTAGGGGCTCCGCAGTAAAACAAAACAATGACAGCTACCCTAAACAACAGTACACAAACTACCTAAACAACAGTATACAAACTACCTAAACAACAGTATATAAACTACCTAAACAACAGTATATAAACTACCTAAACAACAGTACACAAACTACCTAAACAACAGTATACAAACTACCTAAACAACAGTACACAAACTACATAAACAACAGTATATAAACTACCTAAACAACAGTATATAAACTACCTAAACAACAGTATATAAACTACCTAAACAACAGTATACAAACTACCTAAACAACAGTATATAAACTACCTAAACAACAGTATACAAACTACCTAAACAACAGTATACAAACTACCTAAACAACAGTATATAAACTACCTAAACAACAGTATACAAACTACCTAAACAACAGTACACAAACTACCTAAACAACAGTATACAAACTACCTAAACAACAGTATACAAACTACCTAAACAACAGTATACAAACTACCTAAACAACAGTATACAAACTACCTAAACAACAGTATACAAACTACCTAAACAACAGTATACAAACTACCTAAACAACAGTATACACGGCATATTGACATTAGAGGGAGACATAAAGACAGGTGTTGATTGGGAGGGCTAAGACAACCGCGTGTAAACAGCTTAGACAACAACAACAACAACGGGTAAATAGCGATGAATGGGCAGAGAGGGGTCAGTTAGCTACACACGGGGCCTGAGTTCGAGGCTGTGGCTGACAGGTAAATAGTGATGAATGGGCAGAGAGGGGTCAGTTGGCTACACACGGGGCCTGAGTTCGAGGCTGGGGCTGACAGGTAAATAGTGATGAATGGGCAGAGAGGGGTCAGTTAGCTACACACGGGGCCTGAGTTCGAGGCTGGGGCTGACAGGTAAATAGTGATGAATGGGCAGAGAGGGGTCAGTTAGCTACACACGGGGCCTGAGTTCGAGGCTGGGGCTGACAGGTAAATAGTGATGAATGGGCAGAGAGGGGTCAGTTAGCTACACACGGGGCCTGAGTTCGAGGCTGGGGCTGACAGGTAAATAGTGATGAATGGGCAGAGAGGGGTCAGTTGGCTACACACGGGGCCTGAGTTCGAGGCTGGGGCTGACAGGTAAATAGTGATGAATGGGCAGAGAGGGTCAGTTGGCTACACACGGGGCCTGAGTTCGAGGCTGGGGTCGACAGGTAAATAGTGATGAATGGGCAGAGAGGGTCAGTTGGCTACACACGGGGCCTGAGTTCGAGGCTGGGGCTGACAGGTAAATAGCGATGAATGGGCAGAGAGGGGTCAGTTAGCTACACACGGGGCCTGAGTTCGAGGCTGGGGCTGACAGGTAAATAGTGATGAATGGGCAGAGAGGGTCAGTTGGCTACACACGGGGCCTGAGTTCGAGGCTGGGGCTGACAGGTAAATAGCGATGAATGGGCAGAGAGGGGTCAGTTAGCTACACACGGGGCCTGAGTTCGAGGCTGGGGCTGACAGGTAAATAGTGATGAATGGGCAGAGAGGGGTCAGTTAGCTACACACGGGGCCTGAGTTCGAGGCTGGGGCTGACAGGTAAATAGCGATGAATGGGCAGAGAGGGGTCAGTTAGCTACACACGGGGCCTGAGTTCGAGGCTGGGGTCGACAGGTAAACAGAATGATGTACCGTGTTAATGAACTGTCCAGTAGGCATCAGCTGTGGAGCCGAATGGTCATAGGGTCCAACAAACGGCAACGGACGAAGCATGGAGCCGCTCTGCAGTCGTCACTACGCTAGGCGAGCGGGAGGCACGGCGTTCAGGAAGCTAGCGGGCCGGGCCTAGCAGATGGATTATCACCAACGATGCCGGTTGAGACATCGGTAGAAATACGTCAGCAGACCAGTTGTGATGGATGGGAGGGGCTCCGTGTGGACAAAGGGTCCAGGCCAGTTGTGATGGATGGGAGGGGCTCCGTGTGGACAAAGGGTCCAGGCCAGTTGGGATGGATGGGAGGGGCTCCGTGTGGACAAAGGGTCCAGGCCAGTTGACAAGAGAGGTAGTGTAGTTGGTGTACTTCGTTTGCTCTCCGGTGTAATGGTCCAGAGCCTTCGGCAGGAATCCGGTGATGTAGTGGAGAGAAAGAAAGCAGTCCGATATGGTCAGGGATGATTTCACTCTGTGTAGACTGGCAGATATTATCTGGACTATCCGGGCTAAAGCGGCTGGTGTCTGAGCTTAAGGTAAAGACTGCTAACAGTGGCTAACAATGACTAAATAGCTAGTAGCTGATTAGCTGGCTAGCCACTGAAGGCTAGCCACTGAAGGCTGGCCACTGAAGGCTGGCTACTGAAGGCTGGCTACTGAAGGCTGGCCACTGAAGGCTGGCCACTGAAGGCTAGCTACTGAAGGCTAGCTACTGAAGGCTGGCCACTGAATGCTGGCCACTGAAGGCTAGCTACTGAAGGCTAGCTACTGAAGGCTGGCCACTGAATGCTGGCCACTGAAGGCTAGCTACTGAAGGCTAGCCACTGAAGGCTAGCCACTGAAGGCTGGCCACTGAAGGCTGGCCACTGAAGGCTGGCCACTGAAGGCTGGCTACTGATGGAGATTCCAGTTATATGGTCTATAAAATAGCAGATCTGTACCACGTTGTGGAAGGCGGGTTGCAGGAAGGTATTTAATTAGAAAATGGAAAAAGAGATTGAAATGTATACAGAAAAAAGCTGAATATTTTTGTTAATATTTACACGAGACAAAAACAAACACGTCTTGCTGCTACGCCATCTTGGTCACTGATGTTGTAGCTAGCTCTAGTTGTGTGTTGTAGCTATGCTGTAGCTAGCTCTAGTTGTGTGTTATAGTTATGTAGTAGCTAGCTATAGTTATGTAGTAGCTAGCTCTAGTTGTGTGTTATAGTTATGTAGTAGCTAGCTCTAGTTGTGTGTTGTAGTTATGCTGTAGCTAGCTCCAGTTGTGTGTTATAGTTATGTAGTAGCTAACTCTAGTTGTGTGTTATAGTTATGTAGTAGCTAGCTCTAGTTGTGTGTTGTAGTTATGTTGTAACTAGATTTAGATGTGCTGGGTTATGCTGTAACTAGATTTAGATGTGCTGGGTTATGCTGTAGCTAGCTCTAGTTGTGTGTTGTAGTTATGTTGTAGCTAGCTCTAGCAATGCTGGATTATGTAGTAGCTAGCTCTAAATGTGTCAGAGTTGAGGACAATGATTCTGTTGGTCGTTATTCAGACCGTGAAATCTCTTTATCCTCGCTAGCGCTTCCCTTACGCATCACTGGACGAATACACAGCCCGGCTCCCTGTGTGTCAGAGAGTTTCAGTAATTATGGGTAAGACACTGTAGACACACAATGATCATGGACAACTTTTATGTTTCTGTAGATCTGGTATAGATGATAGACATGGTGGTGAATAGTAGTTAATTCAACAGGTAGATCAGGTATATAGACATGGTGGTGGTGGTGGTGAATAGTAGTTAATTCAACAGACATGGTGGTGGTGGTGAATAGTAGTTAATTCAACAGGTAGATCAGGTATATAGACATGGTGGTGGTGAATAGTAGTTAATTCAACAGGTAGATCAGGTATATAGACATGGTGGTGAATAGTAGTTAATTCAACAGGTAGATCAGGTATATAGACATGGTGGTGAATAGTAGTTAATTCAACAGGTAGATCAGGTATATAGACATGGTGGTGGTGGTGAATAGTAGTTAATTCAACAGGTAGATCAGGTATACAGACATGGTGGTGAATAGTAGTTAATTCAACAGGTAGATCAGGTATATAGACATGGTGGTGAATAGTAGTTAATTCAACAGGTAGATCAGGTATATAGACATGGTGGTGAATAGTAGTTAATTCAACAGGTAGATCAGGTATTTAGACATGGTGGTGGTGAATAGTAGTTAATTCAACAGGTAGATCAGGTATATAGACATGGTGGTGAATAGTAGTTAATTCAACAGGTAGATCAGGTATATAGACATGGTGGTGAATAGTAGTTAATTCAACAGGTAGATCAGGTATATAGACATGGTGGTGAATAGTAGTTAATTCAACAGGTAGATCAGGTATATAGACATGGTGGTGGTGGTGAATAGTAGTTAATTCAACAGGTAGATCAGGTATATAGACATGGTGGTGGTGGTGAATAGTAGTTAATTCAACAGGTAGATCAGGTATATAGACATGGTGGTGGTGAATAGTAGTTAATTCAACAGGTAGATCAGGTATATAGACATGGTGGTGGTGAATAGTAGTTAATTCAACAGGTAGATCAGGTATATAGACATGGTGGTGGTGAATAGTAGTTAATTCAACAGGTAGATCAGGTATATAGACATGGTGGTGGTGAATAGTAGTTAATTCAACAGGTAGATCAGGTATATAGACATGGTGGTGGTGAATAGTAGTTAATTCAACAGGTAGATCAGGTATATAGACATGGTGGTGGTGAATAGTAGTTAATTCAACAGGTGGATCAGGTATATAGACATGGTGGTGGTGGTGAATAGTAGTTAATTCAACAGGTAGATCAGGTATATAGACATGGTGGTGGTGGTGAATAGTAGTTAATTCAACAGGTAGATCAGGTATACAGACATGGTGGTGAATAGTAGTTAATTCAACAGGTAGATCAGGTATATAGACATGGTGGTGAATAGTAGTTAATTCAACAGGTAGATCAGGTATATAGACATGGTGGTGAATAGTAGTTAATTCAACAGGTAGGTCAGGTATATAGACATGGTGGTGAATAGTAGTTAATTCAACAGGTGGATCAGGTATATAGACATGGTGGTGGTGAATAGTAGTTAATTCAACAGGTAGATCAGGTATATAGACATGGTGGTGAATAGTAGTTAATTCAACAGGTGGATCAGGTATATAGACATGGTGGTGAATAGTAGTTAATTCAACAGGTGGATCAGGTATATAGACATGGTGGTGAATAGTAGTTAATTCAACAGGTGGATCAGGTATATAGACATGGTGGTGGTGGTGAATAGTAGTTAATTCAACAGGTAGATCAGGTATATAGACATGGTGGTAGGTGGTGAATGGTGAATAGTAGTTAATTCAACAGGTAGATCAGGTATATAGACATGGTGGTGAATAGTAGTTAATTCAACAGGTAGATCAGGTATATAGACATGGTGGTGGTGGTGAATAGTAGTTAATTCAACAGGTAGATCAGGTATATAGACATGGTGGTGGTGAATAGTAGTTAATTCAACAGGTAGATCAGGTATATAGACATGGTGGTGAATAGTAGTTAATTCAACAGGTAGATCAGGTATATAGACATGGTGGTGAATAGTAGTTAATTCAACAGGTAGATCAGGTATATAGACATGGTGGTGAATAGTAGTTAATTCAACAGGTAGATCAGGTATATAGACATGGTGGTGGTGAATAGTAGTTAATTCAACAGGTAGATCAGGTATATAGACATGGTGGTGAATAGTAGTTAATTCAACAGGTAGATCAGGTATATAGACATGGTGGTGGTGAATAGTAGTTAATTCAACAGGTAGATCAGGTATATAGACATGGTGGTGGTGAATAGTAGTTAATTCAACAGGTAGATCAGGTATATAGACATGGTGGTGGTGAATAGTAGTTAATTCAACAGGTAGATCAGGTATATAGACATGGTGGTGAATAGTAGTTAATTCAACAGGTAGATCAGGTATATAGACATGGTGGTGGTGAATAGTAGTTAATTCAACAGGTAGATCAGGTATACAGACATGGTGGTGAATAGTAGTTAATTCAACAGGTAGATCAGGTATATAGACATGGTGGTGAATAGTAGTTAATTCAACAGGTAGATCAGGTATATAGACATGGTGGTGAATAGTAGTTAATTCAACAGGTAGATCAGGTATATAGACATGGTGGTGAATAGTAGTTAATTCAACAGGTAGGTCAGGTATATAGACATGGTGGTGGTGAATTCAACAGGTAGGTTAATTCAACAGGTAGATCAGGTATATAGACATGGTGGTGAATAGTAGTTAATTCAACAGGTAGATCAGGTATATAGACATGGTGGTGGTGAATAGTAGTTAATTCAACAGGTAGATCAGGTATATAGACATGGTGGTGAATAGTAGTTAATTCAACAGGTAGATCAGGTATATAGACATGGTGGTGGTGAATAGTAGTTAATTCAACAGGTAGATCAGGTATATAGACATGGTGGTGGTGAATAGTAGTTAATTCAACAGGTAGATCAGGTATATAGACATGGTGGTGAATAGTAGTTAATTCAACAGGTAGATCAGGTATATAGACATGGTGGTGAATAGTAGTTAATTCAACAGGTAGGTCAGGTATATAGACATGGTGGTGAATAGTAGTTAATTCAACAGGTGGATCAGGTATATAGACATGGTGGTGGTGAATAGTAGTTAATTCAACAGGTAGATCAGGTATATAGACATGGTGGTGAATAGTAGTTAATTCAACAGGTAGATCAGGTGGTGGTGGTGATATAGACATGGTGGGTGGTGAATAGTAGTTAATTCAACAGGTAGATCAGGTATATAGACATGGTGGTGAATAGTAGTTAATTCAACAGGTAGATCAGGTATATAGACATGGTGGTGGTGAATAGTAGTTAATTCAACAGGTAGATCAGGTATATAGACATGGTGGTGAATAGTAGTTAATTCAACAGGTAGATCAGGTATATAGACATGGTGGTGAATAGTAGTTAATTCAACAGGTAGATCAGGTATATAGACATGGTGGTGAATAGTAGTTAATTCAACAGGTAGATCAGGTATATAGACATGGTGGTGAATAGTAGTTAATTCAACAGGTAGATCAGGTATATAGACATGGTGGTGAATAGTAGTTAATTCAACAGGTAGATCAGGTATATAGACATGGTGGTGGTGAATAGTAGTTAATTCAACAGGTAGATCAGGTATATAGACATGGTGGTGGTGAATAGTAGTTAATTCAACAGGTAGATCAGGTATATAGACATGGTGGTGGTGGGTAGATCAGGTATATAGACATGGTGAATAGTAGTTAATTCAACAGGTAGATCAGGTATATAGACATGGAGGTGAATAGTAGTTAATTCAACAGGTAGATCAGGTATATAGACATGGAGGTGAATAGTAGTTAATTCAACAGGTAGATCAGGTATATAGACATGGTGGTGAATAGTAGTTAATTCAACAGGTAGATCAGGTATATAGACATGGTGGTGGTGAATAGTAGTTAATTCAACAGGTAGATCAGGTATATAGACATGGTGGTGGTGAATAGTAGTTAATTCAACAGGTAGATCAGGTATATAGACATGGTGGTGGTGGTGGTGAATAGTAGTTAATTCAACAGGTAGATCAGGTATATAGACATGGAGGTGAATAGTAGTTAATTCAACAGGTAGATCAGGTATATAGACATGGTGGTGGTGGTGAATAGTAGTTAATTCAACAGGTAGATCAGGTATATAGACATGGTGGTGGTGGTGAATCAGGTATATAGACATGGTAATAGTAGTTAATTCAACAGGTAGATCAGGTATATAGACATGGTGGTGAATAGTAGTTAATTCAACAGGTAGATCATGGTATATAGACATGGTGGTGAATAGTAGTTAATTCAACAGGTAGATCAGGTATATAGACATGGTGGTGGTGGTGAATAGTAGTTAATTCAACAGGTAGATCAGGTATATAGACATGGAGGTGAATAGTAGTTAATTCAACAGGTAGATCAGGTATATAGACATGGTGGTGAATAGTAGTTAATTCAACAGGTAGATCAGGTATATAGACATGGTGGTGGTGAATAGTAGTTAATTCAACAGGTAGATCAGGTATATAGACATGGTGGTGGTGAATAGTAGTTAATTCAACAGGTAGATCAGGTATATAGACATGGTGGTGGTGAATAGTAGTTAATTCAACAGGTAGATCAGGTATATAGACATGGTGGTGGTGAATAGTAGTTAATTCAACAGGTAGATCAGGTATATAGACATGGTGGTGGTGAATAGTAGTTAATTCAACAGGTGGATCAGGTATATAGACATGGTGGTGAATAGTAGTTAATTCAACAGGTAGATCAGGTATATAGACATGGTGGTGAATAGTAGTTAATTCAACAGGTAGATCAGGTATATAGACATGGAGGTGGTGAATAGTAGTTAATTCAACAGGTAGATCAGGTATATAGACATGGAGGTGGTGAATAGTAGTTAATTCAACAGGTAGATCAGGTATATAGACATGGAGGTGAATAGTAGTTAATTCAACAGGTAGATCAGGTATATAGACATGGTGGTGGTGAATAGTAGTTAATTCAACAGGTAGATCAGGTATATAGACATGGTGGTGGTGAATAGTAGTTAATTCAACAGGTAGATCAGGTATATAGACATGGTGGTGGTGGTGAATAGTAGTTAATTCAACAGGTAGATCAGGTATATAGACATGGTGGTGGTGTTAATTCAACAGGTAGAATATATAGTGGTGTTAATTCAACAGGTAGATCAGGTATATAGACATGGTGGTGAATAGTAGTTAATTCAACAGGTAGATCAGGTATATAGACATGGTGGTGGTGAATAGTAGTTAATTCAACAGGTAGATCAGGTATATAGACATGGTGGTGAGTGTGAATAGTAGTTAATTCAACAGGTAGATCAGGTATATAGACATGGTGGTGAATAGTAGTTAATTCAACAGGTAGATCAGGTATATAGACATGGTGGTGAATAGTAGTTAATTCAACAGGTAGATCAGGTATATAGACATGGTGGTGAATAGTAGTTAATTCAACAGGTAGATCAGGTATATAGACATGGTGGTGGTGAATAGTAGTTAATTCAACAGGTAGATCAGGTATATAGACATGGTGGTGAATAGTAGTTAATTCAACAGGTAGATCAGGTATATAGACATGGTGGTGAATAGTAGTTAATTCAACAGGTAGATCAGGTATATAGACATGGTGGTGGTGAATAGTAGTTAATTCAACAGGTAGATCAGGTATATAGACATGGTGGTGGTGAATAGTAGTTAATTCAACAGGTAGATCAGGTATATAGACATGGTGGTGGTGAATAGTAGTTAATTCAACAGGTAGATCAGGTATATAGACATGGTGAATAGTAGTTAATTCAACAGGTAGATCAGGTATATAGACATGGTGGTGAATAGTAGTTAATTCAACAGGTAGATCAGGTATATAGACATGGTGGTGGTAGTTAATTCAACAGTGAATAGTAGTTAATTCAACAGGTAGATCAGGTATATAGACATGGTGGTGAATAGTAGTTAATTCAACAGGTAGATCAGGTATATAGACATGGTGGTGGTGAATTCAACAGTAGTTAATTCAACAGGTAGATCAGGTATATAGACATGGTGGTGGTGAATAGTAGTTAATTCAACAGGTAAATCAGGTATATAGACATGGAGGTGAATAGTAGTTAATTCAACAGGTAGATCAGGTATATAGACATGGTGGTGGTGAATAGTAGTTAATTCAACAGGTAGATCAGGTATATAGACATGGTGGTGGTGGTGAATAGTAGTTAATTCAACAGGTAGATCAGGTATATAGACATGGTGGTGAATAGTAGTTAATTCAACAGGTAGATCAGGTATATAGACATGGTGGTGGTGAATAGTAGTTAATTCAACAGGTAGATCAGGTATATAGACATGGTGGTGGTGAATAGTAGTTAATTCAACAGGTAGATCAGGTATATAGACATGGTGGTGAATAGTAGTTAATTCAACAGGTAGATCAGGTATATAGACATGGTGGTGGTGATGAATAGTAGTTAATTCAACAGGTGGATCAGGTATATAGACATGGTGGTGGTGAATAGTAGTTAATTCAACAGGTAGATCAGGTATATAGACATGGTGGTGAATAGTAGTTAATTCAACAGGTAGATCAGGTATATAGACATGGTGGTGGTGAATAGTAGTTAATTCAACAGGTAGATCAGGTATATAGACATGGTGGTGGTGAATAGTAGTTAATTCAACAGGTAGATCAGGTATATAGACATGGTGGTGGTGAATAGTAGTTAATTCAACAGGTAGATCAGGTATATAGACATGGTGGTGAATAGTAGTTAATTCAACAGGTAGATCAGGTATATAGACATGGTGGTGGTGGTGAATAGTAGTTAATTCAACAGGTAGATCAGGTATATAGACATGGTGGTGGTGGTGAATAGTAGTTAATTCAACAGGTAGATCAGGTATATAGACATGGTGGTGGTGAATAGTAGTTAATTCAACAGGTAGATCAGGTATATAGACATGGTGGTGAATAGTAGTTAATTCAACAGGTAGATCAGGTATATAGACATGGTGGTGAATAGTAGTTAATTCAACAGGTAGATCAGGTATATAGACATGGTGGTGAATAGTAGTTAATTCAACAGGTAGATCAGGTATTTAGACATGGTGGTGGTGAATAGTAGTTAATTCAACAGGTAGATCAGGTATATAGACATGGTGGTGGTGAATAGTAGTTAATTCAACAGGTAGATCAGGTATATAGACATGGTGGTGAATAGTAGTTAATTCAACAGGTAGATCAGGTATATAGACATGGTGGTGGTGAATAGTAGTTAATTCAACAGGTAGATCAGGTATATAGACATGGTGGTGGTGAATAGTAGTTAATTCAACAGGTAAATCAGGTATATAGACATGGAGGTGAATAGTAGTTAATTCAACAGGTAGATCAGGTATATAGACATGGTGGTGGTGAATAGTAGTTAATTCAACAGGTAGATCAGGTATATAGACATGGTGGTGGTGAATAGTAGTTAATTCAACAGGTAGATCAGGTATATAGACATGGTGGTGGTGAATAGTAGTTAATTCAACAGGTAGATCAGGTATATAGACATGGTGGTGAATAGTAGTTAATTCAACAGGTAGATCAGGTATATAGACATGGTGGTGGTGGTGAATAGTAGTTAATTCAACAGGTGGATCAGGTATATAGACATGGTGGTGGTGAATAGTAGTTAATTCAACAGGTAGATCAGGTATATAGACATGGTGGTGAATAGTAGTTAATTCAACAGGTAGATCAGGTATATAGACATGGTGGTGGTGGTGAATAGTAGTTAATTCAACAGGTAGATCAGGTATATAGACATGCTGGTGGTGAATAGTAGTTAATTCAACAGGTGGATCAGGTATATAGACATGGTGGTGGTGAATAGTAGTTAATTCAACAGGTAGATCAGGTATATAGACATGGTGGTGGTGAATAGTAGTTAATTCAACAGGTAGATCAGGTATATAGACATGGTGGTGAATAGTAGTTAATTCAACAGGTAGATCAGGTATATAGACATGGTGGTGGTGGTGAATAGTAGTTAATTCAACAGGTAGATCAGGTATATAGACATGGTGGTGAATAGTAGTTAATTCAACAGGTAGATCAGGTATATAGACATGGTGGTGGTGGTGAATAGTAGTTAATTCAACAGGTAGATCAGGTATATAGACATGGTGGTGGTGGTGAATAGTAGTTAATTCAACAGGTAGATCAGGTATATAGACATGGTGGTGGTGAATAGTAGTTAATTCAACAGGTAGATCAGGTATATAGACATGGTGGTGAATAGTAGTTAATTCAACAGGTAGATCAGGTATATAGACATGGTGGTGAATAGTAGTTAATTCAACAGGTAGATCAGGTATATAGACATGGTGGTGAATAGTAGTTAATTCAACAGGTAGATCAGGTATTTAGACATGGTGGTGGTGAATAGTAGTTAATTCAACAGGTGGATCAGGTATATAGACATGGTGGTGGTGAATAGTAGTTAATTCAACAGGTAGATCAGGTATATAGACATGGTGGTGAATAGTAGTTAATTCAACAGGTAGATCAGGTATATAGACATGGTGGTGGTGAATAGTAGTTAATTCAACAGGTAGATCAGGTATATAGACATGGTGGTGGTGAATAGTAGTTAATTCAACAGGTAAATCAGGTATATAGACATGGAGGTGAATAGTAGTTAATTCAACAGGTAGATCAGGTATATAGACATGGTGGTGGTGAATAGTAGTTAATTCAACAGGTAGATCAGGTATATAGACATGGTGGTGGTGAATAGTAGTTAATTCAACAGGTAGATCAGGTATATAGACATGGTGGTGGTGAATAGTAGTTAATTCAACAGGTAGATCAGGTATATAGACATGGTGGTGAATAGTAGTTAATTCAACAGGTAGATCAGGTATATAGACATGGTGGTGGTGGTGAATAGTAGTTAATTCAACAGGTGGATCAGGTATATAGACATGGTGGTGGTGAATAGATAGTTAATTGGTGGTGAATAGTAGTTAATTCAACAGGTAGATCAGGTAACATGGTAGATCAGGTATATAGACATGGTGGTGAATAGTAGTTAATTCAACAGGTAGATTAGGTATATAGACATGGTGGTGGTGGTGAATAGTAGTTAATTCAACAGGTAGATCAGGTATATAGACATGGTGGTGGTGAATAGTAGTTAATTCAACAGGTAGATCAGGTATATAGACATGGTGGTGGTGAATAGTAGTTAATTCAACAGGTAGATCAGGTATATAGACATGGTGGTGGTGAATAGTAGTTAATTCAACAGGTAGATCAGGTATATAGACATGGTGGTGAATAGTAGTTAATTCAACAGGTAGATCAGGTATATAGACATGGTGGTGGTGAATAGTAGTTAATTCAACAGGTAGATCAGGTATATAGACATGGTGGTGAATAGTAGTTAATTCAACAGGTAGATCAGGTATATAGACATGGTGGTGAATAGTAGTTAATTCAACAGGTAGATCAGGTATATAGACATGGTGGTGAATAGTAGTTAATTCAACAGGTAGATCAGGTATATAGACATGGTGGTGAATAGTAGTTAATTCAACAGGTAGATCAGGTATATAGACATGGTGGTGGTGAATAGTAGTTAATTCAACAGGTAGATCAGGTATATAGACATGGTGGTGAATAGTAGTTAATTCAACAGGTAGATCAGGTATATAGACATGGTGGTGGTGAATAGTAGTTAATTCAACAGGTAGATCAGGTATATAGACATGGTGGTGGTGAATAGTAGTTAATTCAACAGGTAGATCAGGTATATAGACATGGTGGTGGTGAATAGTAGTTAATTCAACAGGTAGATCAGGTATATAGACATGGTGGTGAATAGTAGTTAATTCAACAGGTAGATCAGGTATATAGACATGGTGGAGGTGAATAGTAGTTAATTCAACAGGTAGATCAGGTATATAGACATGGTGGTGGTGAATAGTAGTTAATTCAACAGGTAGATCAGGTATATAGACATGGTGGTGAATAGTAGTTAATTCAACAGGTAGATCAGGTATATAGACATGGTGGTGAATAGTAGTTAATTCAACAGGTAGATCAGGTATATAGACATGGAGGTGAATAGTAGTTAATTCAACAGGTAGATCAGGTATATAGACATGGTGGTGAATAGTAGTTAATTCAACAGGTAGATCAGGTATATAGACATGGTGGTGAATAGTAGTTAATTCAACAGGTAGATCAGGTATATAGACATGGTGGTGAATAGTAGTTAATTCAACAGGTAGATCAGGTATATAGACATGGTGGTGGTGGTGAATAGTAGTTAATTCAACAGGTAGATCAGGTATATAGACATGGTGGTGGTGAATAGTAGTTAATTCAACAGGTAGATCAGGTATATAGACATGGAGGTGAATAGTAGTTAATTCAACAGGTAGATCAGGTATATAGACATGGTGGTGAATAGTAGTTAATTCAACAGGTAGATCAGGTATATAGACATGGTGGTGAATAGTAGTTAATTCAACAGGTAGATCAGGTATATAGACATGGTGGTGAATAGTAGTTAATTCAACAGGTAGATCAGGTATATAGACATGGTGGTGAATAGTAGTTAATTCAACAGGTAGATCAGGTATATAGACATGGTGGTGAATAGTAGTTAATTCAACAGGTAGATCAGGTATATAGACATGGTGGTGGTGGTGAATAGTAGTTAATTCAACAGGTAGATCAGGTATATAGACATGGTGGTGAATAGTAGTTAATTCAACAGGTAGATCAGGTATATAGACATGGTGGTGGTGGTGAATAGTAGTTAATTCAACAGGTAGATCAGGTATATAGACATGGTGGTGGTGGTGAATAGTAGTTAATTCAACAGGTAGATCAGGTATATAGACATGGTGGTGGTGAATAGTAGTTAATTCAACAGGTAGATCAGGTATATAGACATGGTGGTGAATAGTAGTTAATTCAACAGGTAGATCAGGTATATAGACATGGTGGTGAATAGTAGTTAATTCAACAGGTAGATCAGGTATATAGACATGGTGGTGGTGAATAGTAGTTAATTCAACAGGTAGATCAGGTATATAGACATGGTGGTGGTGAATAGTAGTTAATTCAACAGGTAGATCAGGTATATAGACATGGTGGTGAATAGTAGTTAATTCAACAGGTAGATCAGGTATATAGACATGGTGGTGGTGAATAGTAGTTAATTCAACAGGTAGATCAGGTATATAGACATGGTGGTGAATAGTAGTTAATTCAACAGGTAGATCAGGTATATAGACATGGTGGTGAATAGTAGTTAATTCAACAGGTGGATCAGGTATATAGACATGGTGGTGAATAGTAGTTAATTCAACAGGTAGATCAGGTATATAGACATGGTGGTGAATAGTAGTTAATTCAACAGGTAGATCAGGTATATAGACATGGTGGTGGTGAATAGTAGTTAATTCAACAGGTAGATCAGGTATATAGACATGGTGGTGAATAGTAGTTAATTCAACAGGTAGATCAGGTATATAGACATGGTGGTGGTGGTGAATAGTAGTTAATTCAACAGGTAGATCAGGTATATAGACATGGTGGTGGTGGTGAATAGTAGTTAATTCAACAGGTAGATCAGGTATATAGACATGGTGGTGGTGGTGAATAGTAGTTAATTCAACAGGTAGATCAGGTATATAGACATGGTGGTGGTGGTGAATAGTAGTTAATTCAACAGGTAGATCAGGTATATAGACATGGTGGTGAATAGTAGTTAATTCAACAGGTAGATCAGGTATACAGACATGGTGGTGAATAGTAGTTAATTCAACAGGTGGATCAGGTATATAGACATGGTGGTGGTGGTGAATAGTAGTTAATTCAACAGGTAGATCAGGTATATAGACATGGTGGTGAATAGTAGTTAATTCAACAGGTAGATCAGGTATATAGACATGGTGGTGAATAGTAGTTAATTCAACAGGTAGGTCAGGTATATAGACATGGTGGTGAATAGTAGTTAATTCAACAGGTAGATCAGGTATATAGACATGGTGGTGAATAGTAGTTAATTCAACAGGTAGATCAGGTATATAGACATGGTGGTGGTGAATAGTAGTTAATTCAACAGGTAGATCAGGTATATAGACATGGTGGTGAATAGTAGTTAATTCAACAGGTAGATCAGGTATATAGACATGGTGGTGGTGGTGAATAGTAGTTAATTCAACAGGTAGATCAGGTATATAGACATGGTGGTGGTGAATAGTAGTTAATTCAACAGGTAGATCAGGTATATAGACATGGTGGTGAATAGTAGTTAATTCAACAGGTAGATCAGGTATATAGACATGGTGGTGGTGAATAGTAGTTAATTCAACAGGTAGATCAGGTATATAGACATGGTGGTGAATAGTAGTTAATTCAACAGGTAGATCAGGTATATAGACATGGTGGTGGTGAATAGTAGTTAATTCAACAGGTAGATCAGGTATATAGACATGGTGGTGGTGAATAGTAGTTAATTCAACAGACATGGTGGTGGTGAATAGTAGTTAATTCAACAGGTAGATCAGGTATATAGACATGGTGGTGGTGGTGAATAGTAGTTAATTCAACAGGTAGATCAGGTATATAGACATGGTGGTGGTGAATAGTAGTTAATTCAACAGGTAGATCAGGTATATAGACATGGTGGTGAATAGTAGTTAATTCAACAGGTAGATCAGGTATATAGACATGGTGGTGGTGGTGAATAGTAGTTAATTCAACAGGTAGATCAGGTATATAGACATGGTGGTGGTGGTGAATAGTAGTTAATTCAACAGGTAGATCAGGTATATAGACATGGTGGTGAATAGTAGTTAATTCAACAGGTAGATCAGGTATATAGACATGGTGGTGGTGAATAGTAGTTAATTCAACAGGTAGATCAGGTATATAGACATGGTGGTGAATAGTAGTTAATTCAACAGGTAGATCAGGTATATAGACATGGTGGTGAATAGTAGTTAATTCAACAGGTGGATCAGGTATATAGACATGGTGGTGAATAGTAGTTAATTCAACAGGTAGATCAGGTATATAGACATGGTGGTGGTGAATAGTAGTTAATTCAACAGGTAGATCAGGTATATAGACATGGTGGTGAATAGTAGTTAATTCAACAGGTAGATCAGGTATATAGACATGGTGGTGGTGAATAGTAGTTAATTCAACAGGTAGATCAGGTATATAGACATGGTGGTGAATAGTAGTTAATTCAACAGGTAGATCAGGTATATAGACATGGTGGTGAATAGTAGTTAATTCAACAGGTAGGTCAGGTATATAGACATGGTGGTGGTGAATAGTAGTTAATTCAACAGGTAGATCAGGTATATAGACATGGTAGTCTATGATGAGATGAGGCCTGTTATTTTTATCATAGGTACGCTTAAACTATGACAGACAAAATGAGAAAAAAAAATCCATAAAATCACATTGTAGGATTTTTAATGAATCTATTTGCACATTATGGTGGAAAATAAGTATTTGGTCAATAACAAAAGTTTATCTCAATACTTTGTTATATACCCTTTGTTGGCAATGACAGAGGTCAAACATTTTCTGTAAGTCTTCACAAGGTTTTCACACACTGTTGCTGGTATTTTGGCCCATTCCTCCATGCAGATATCCTCTAGAGCAGTGATGTTTTGGTGCTGTTTCTGGGCAACACGGACTTTCAACTCCCTCCAAAGATTTTCTATGGGGTTGAGATCTGAAGACTGGCTAGGCCACTCCGGGACCTTGAAATGCTTCTTACGAAGCCACTCCTTCGTTGCCCGGGCGATGTGTTTGGGATCATTGTCATGCTGAAAGACCCGGCCACGTTTCATCTTCAATGCCCTTGCTGATGGAAGGAGGTTTTCACTCAAAATCTCACGATACATGGCCCCATTCATTCTTTCCTTTACACGGATCAGTCGTTCTGGTCCCTTTGCAGAAAAACAGCCCCAAAGCATGATGTTTCCACCCCCATGCTTCACAGTAGGTATGGTGTTCTTTGGATGCAACTCAGCATTCTTTGTCCTCCAAACTCGACGAGTTGAGTTTTTACCAAAAAGTTATATTTTGGTTTCATCTGACCATATGACATTCCCCCAATCTTCTTCTGGATCATCCAAATGCTCTCTAGCAAACTTCAGACGGGCCTGGACATGTACTGGCTTAAGCAGGGGGGTACGTCTGGCACTGCAGGATTTGAGTCCCTGGCGGCGTAGTGTGTTACTGATGGTAGGCGTTGTTACTTTGGTCCCAGCTCTCTGCAGGTCATTCACTAGGTCCCCCCGTGTGGTTCTGGGATTTTTGCTCACCGTTCTTGTGATCATTTTGACCCCACGGGGTGAGATCCTGCGTGGAGCCCCAGATCGAGGGAGATTATCAGTGGTCTTGTATGTCTTCCATTTCCTAATAATTGCTCCCATAATTTGCAAATAAATTCATTAAAAATCCTACAATGTGATTTTCTGGATTTTATTTCTCATTTTGTCTGTCATAGTTGAAGTGTACCTATGATGAACATTACAGGCTTCTCTCATCTTTTTAAGTGGGAGAACTTGCACAATTGGTGGCTGACTAAATACTTTTTTGCCCCACCGTGGCTGTGTGAACTGACTGTGCTGTGTGTATATAGCTGTATCCCTTGACTGTGCTGTGTGTATATAGCTGTGTGTATATAGCTGTGTGTATATAGCTGTGTCCCTTGACTGTGCTGTGTGTGTATAGCTGTGTGTATATAGCTGTATTCCTTGACTGTGCTGTGTGTATATAGCTGTATCCCTTGACTGTGCTGTGTGTATATAGCTGTATTCCTTGACTGTGCTGTGTGTATATAGCTGTGTGTATATAGCTGTGTGTATATAGCTGTGTGTATATATCTGTGTGTATATAGCTGTGTGTATATAGCTGTGTGTATATAGCTGTATTCCTTGACTGTGCTGTGTGTATATAGCTGTGTGTATTTAGCTGTATCCCTTGACTGTGCTGTGTGTATATAGCTGTGTGTATATAGCTGTATTCCTTGACTGTGCTGTGTGTATATAGCTGTGTGTATATAGCTGTGTGTATATAGCTGTGTGTATATAGCTGTATTCCTTGACTGTGCTGTGTGTATATAGCTGTATTCCTTGACTGTGCTGTGTGTATATAGCTGTGTGTATATAGCTGTGTGTATATAGCTGTATTCCTTGACTGTGCTGTGTGTATATAGCTGTGTGTATATAGCTGTGTGTATATAGCTGTGTGTATATAGCTGTATTCCTTGACTGTGCTGTGTGTATATAGCTGTGTGTATATAGCTGTGTGTGTATATAGCTGTATTCCTTGACTGTGCTGTGTGTATATAGCTGTGTGTATATAGCTGTATTCCTTGACTGTGCTGTGTGTATATAGCTGTGTGTATATAGCTGTGTGTATATAGCTGTGTCCCTTGACTGTGCTGTGTGTATATAGCTGTGTGTATATAGCTGTGTGTATATAGCTGTGTCCCTTGACTGTGCTGTGTGTATATAGCTGTGTGTATATAGCTGTATTCCTTGACTGTGCTGTTAGTTATGGATCTCCAGGGGTGGAGTTTACAGGACTACACAGAGACACTGCAGCCGTAGCGCAGATACACTTCCTCCAAGGACAGGTAAGACTGTTAGGTCACTTCCTGTAGGACATGTAGGACAGGTAAGACTGTTAGGTCACTTCCTGTAGGACAGGTAAGACTGTAAGGTCACTTCCTCCGAGGACGGGTAAGACTGTTAGGTCACTTCCTGTAGAACCGGTAAGACTGTTAGATCACTTCCTCCAAGGACGGGTAAGACTGTTAGGTCACTTCCTCCAAGGACGGGTAAGACTGTTAGGTCACTTCCTCCAAGGACAGGTAAGACTGTTAGGTCACTTCCTCCAAGGACAGGTAAGACTGTTAGGTCACCTCCTCCAAGGACAGGTAAGACTGTTAGGTCACTTCCTCCAAGGACGGGTAAGACTGTTAGGTCACTTCCTCCAAGGACAGGTAAGACTGTCAGGTCACTTCCTCCAAGGACGGGTAAGACTGTTAGGTCACTTCCCGTAGGACAGGTAAGACTGTTAGGTCACTTCCTCCAAGGACGGGTAAGACTGTTAGGTCACTTCCTCCAAGGACGGGTAAGACTGTTAGGTCACTTCCTCCAAGGACGGGTAAGACTGTTAGGTCACTTCTTGTAGGACAGGTAAGACTGTTAGGTCACTTCCTCCAAGGACGGGTAAGACTGTTAGGTCACTTCCTCCAAGGACGGGTAAGACTGTTAGGTCACTTCCTCCAAGGACAGGTAAGACTGTTAGGTCACTTCCTCCAAGGACAGGTAAGACTGTTAGGTCACCTCCTCCAAGGACAGGTAAGACTGTTAGGTCACTTCCTCCAAGGACGGGTAAGACTGTTAGGTCACTTCCTCCAAGGACAGGTAAGACTGTCAGGTCACTTCCTCCAAGGACGGGTAAGACTGTTAGGTCACTTCCTCCAAGGACGGGTAAGACTGTTAGGTCACTTCCTCCAAGGACAGGTAAGACTGTTAGGTCACTTCCTCCAAGGACAGGTAAGACTGTTAGGTCACTTCCTCCAAGGACAGGTAAGACTGTTAGGTCACTTCTTCTACAGATATGGTTAGACGAGGAGGTCCTCGGTTTTGTTTTGAGAGATCTGGGATTTCTCCAGGATTTCAGCCAGTATTTAGGTCAGGAATGGGCCACGAGCGGCCGGCACGCTGCCCTGAGTTCCTCTGTGGAGATGGGAGAACCTTCCAGAAGGACAGCCTCTTTCAGTAGGTCTACGGATCAATTTACTTTGAAACAAAATGTCCTCTCTGCCTCCAGGATGGGGGCCAGTCAAATGTTTTGCCCTCGAGGAGGTGGTGTGGCAGGGTAGCCTTGTGGTTAGAGCGTTGGACTAGTAACCGGAAGGTTGCAAGTTCAAACCCCTGAGCTGACAAGGTACAAATCTGTCTTTCTGCCCCTGAACAGGCAGTTAACCCACTGTTCCCAGGCCGTCATTGAAAATAAGAATGTGTTCTTAACTGACTTGCCTAGTTAAATAAAGGTAAGGAAAAAGAGGCTACTGGTATAATGCCTTCAGTCCCTCCACATTGGTTTTAGTTATTTCTGCAGTCTAAAATGCTTTATTGTGCTCCAACAATCATGACAATATGCAATGATTTTATCTATCTTAATATTTCATGACAATATGCAATGATTTTTGTCCAATTTGTCATGAAAATGCGCTGAGGGGAAAAGTTTGTTGGCGTGGCTTGATTGAACCATATTATGTGGTAGATTTGAATTTAAAAGGGACCCCCATTAGTTCCTGCCAAGGCAGCAGCTACTCTTCCTGGGGTTTATTATGGATCCCCATTAGTTCCTGCCAAGGCAGCAGCTGCTCTTCCTGGGGTTTATTATGGATCCCCATTAGTTCCTGCCAAGGCAGCAGCTACTCTTCCTGGGGTTTATTATGGATCCCCATTAGTTCCTGCCAAGGCAGCAGCTACTCTTCCTGGGGTTTATTATGGATCCCCATTAGTTCCTGCCAAGGCAGCAGCTACTCTTCCTGGGGTTTATTAGGGATCCCCATTAGTTCCTGCCAAGGCAGCAGCTACTCTTCCTGGGGTTTATTATGGATCCCCATTAGTTCCTGCCAAGTCAGCAGCTACTCTTCCTGGGGTTTATTATGGATCCCCATTAGTTCCTGCCAAGGCAGCAGCTACTCTTCCTGGGGTTTATTGTGGATTCCCATTAGTTCCTGCCAAGGCAGCAGCTACTATTCCAGGGGTTTATTAGGGATCCCCATTAGTTCCTGTCAAGGCAGCAGCTACTCTTCCTGGGGTTTATTATGGACCCCCATTAGCTCAGCTACTCTTCCTGGGGTTTATTATGGATCCCCATTAGTTCCTGCCAAGGCATCGTACGTGTCTAGAGTGGCCGCGTGCGTATCTAGTGGCCGCGTGCGTATCCTAAATGTCCTGGATTGGTTGAAATTGGAAGCCCTCTTTTTGTACGACGCCGATGGGGTCAGTTTTAGGCAATAATGCAACGATGTGACTGTTTTTATTGCAGAAATAGTGTGGTGATTGGTTAAATATGCCCTCGCATAATTTGCAGGGGATTGTTGATTTGACAAAAACGTGTGATGGCGTGTGATCCTGGATTTGACTGTTGCACTGTTGGGATTTAAATAGTTTAACTGCACAAATCAGTTGACTGCATACCCACAAGCCACTGCAGCCCCTCATGATGAGGTCAGATATTTTGTAGCCCCCCTCATCAAAGTTGTCCATCCCTGGTTTTAGGTGCTAGGTTTATTTTTATTTACAAATTCACCCTTCAGTCCCTCCTTCCTGGTCTGTGATGTCATCCTGGTATTGTGCTCTGATAGGGCCGTCTGTTGTCGCTGCTTGATGACAACACGCTGCACCTGTGGGAGCTGGGCGGAGCTTCCCGGGACAGGGGAGGGGCTAAGAGAGAGGGCGTAGTCTACCTGGAAGAAAAACGCAACTACAGTCTCTTGGGACGACCTGGACTAGAGAGCTGCAGGTACACACACACACGCACACATGCACACACACCACACACCACACACACGTACACATGCACACATGCACACACACACACACACACACACACACACACACACACACACACACACACACAGTGAGACACTTGGAACGCATACATACACAGAGACATACATGTATGTGTGTGTTATAATGTGTGTGATGTTGTCTCCAGTGCGAGCCGTGTGACAGTTCTGCTGTTGTTGAGGTCATGTGACCTGCTGTGTGTCGGCACCGAGGGAGGGGGCATACACTTCCTGGATCTGCCACGCCTCTCGTTGAGGGATAACCAATCACTCCTGCTGGACCAGGTGATGCAGAGGTGAGTGACAGGTGCTTCAGCCAGTGGGAGGAGGCAGTGTGGGTCTGTTCTAGAATGGGTTGGGTTCTCCAGGTTCCATCCTGGTCAGCTGAGAGGAGAGCTGTCACAGGTGTGTATCTATGTTGTGTGTACATTTCCCACTGCTCCTGTTCTCATGGTCGTTAGGGGGAAGGGCCTCCTGTTCTCATGGTCGTTAGGGGGAAGGGCCTCCTGTTCTCATGGTCGTTAGGGGGAAGGGCCTCCTGTTGTCATGGTCGTTAGGGAAAGAAGGGCTTTCTGTTGTCATGGTTGTTAGGGGGAAGGGCCTCCTGTTGTCATGGTCGTTAGGGGGAAGGGCCTCCTGTTGTCATGGTCGTTAGGGGAAGGGCCTCCTGTTGTCATGGTCGTTAGGGAAAGAAGGGCTTTCTGTTGTCATGGTTGTTAGGGGGAAGGGCCTCCTGTTGTCATGGTCGTTAGGGGGAAGGGCCTCCTGTTGTCATGGTCGTTAGGGAAAGAAGGGCTTTCTGTTGTCATGGTTGTTAGGGGGAAGAGCCTTGACTCGGTGCTAACGAGGGCTCAACATCACATCACAGAGAGGGGGCTGGAGGTTCAGAGGGTGAGGGATGAGGGAGAGAGAGGGGGCTGGAGGTTCAGAGGGTGAGGGATGAGGGAGAGAGAGGGGGCTGGAGGTTCAGAGGGTGAGGGATGAGGGAGAGAGAGGGGGCTGGAGGTTGAGGGTGAGGGATGAGGTGAGGGAGAGAGAGGGGCTGGAAGTTCAGAGGGTGAGGGATGAGGGAGAGAGAGGGGGCTGGCGGTTCAGAGGGTGAGGGATGAGGGAGAGAGAGGGGCTGGAGGTTCAGAGGGTGAGGGGTGAGGTAAGGGAGAGAGAGGGGGCTGGAGGTTCAGAGGGTGAGGGGTGAGGTGAGGGAGAGAGAGGGGGCTGGAGGTTCAGAGGGTGAGGGATGAGGGAGAGAGAGGGGGCTGGAGGTTCAGAGGGTGAGGGATGAGGGAGAGAGAGGGGCTGGAGGTTCAGAGGGTGAGGGATGAGGGAGAGAGGGGGCTGGAGGTTCAGAGGGTGAGGGGTGAGGGAGAGAGAAGGGGCTGGAGGTTCAGAGGGTGAGGGATGAGGGAGAGAGAGGGGGCTGGAGGTTCAGAGGGTGAGGGGTGAGGTGAGGGAGAGAGAGGGGGCTGGAGGTTCAGAGGGTGAGGGGTGAGGTGAGGGAGAGGGGGCTGGAGGTTCAGAGGGTGAGGGATGAGGGAGAGAGAGGGGGCTGGAGGTTCAGAGGGTGAGGGATGAGGGAGAGGGAGGGGGCTGGAGGTTCAGAGGGTGAGGGATGGGACAGGGTGTTGGGGTTGAGAGGGTGAGAGACGGGGAGATGGAGAGACACAATGAAATGCTTTGTGGGTAATGTTTGTGGTTCGGTGGTTCTGGCGACCATCCTTTCTGCTGGACTGCCCTCCCCTCAGTCACTGTGTGGAGGGGGACACAATTCCACTCTGGGGGGGTGAGATCCTATCAGTCTTGGTTCTGCGTCATCTGAATCACTACACTTCTCTCCTCAGTCACTGTGTGGAAGGGGACACAATCCCTACACTTCTCTCCTCAGTCACTGTGTGGAAGGGGACACAATCACTACACTTCTCTCCTCAGTCACTGTGTGGAAGGGGACACAATCACTACACTTCTCTCCTCAGTCACTGTGTGGAAGGGGACACAATCACTACACTTCTCTCCTCAGTCACTGTGTGGAAGGGGACACAATCACTACACTTCTCTCCTCAGTCACTGTGTGGAAGGGGACACAATCACTACACTTCTCTCCTCAGTCACTGTGTGGAAGGGGACACAATCCCTACACTTCTCTCCTCAGTCACTGTGTGGAAGGGGACACAATCACTACACTTCTCTCCTCAGTCACTGTGTGGAGGGGGACACAATCCCTACACTTCTCTCCTCAGTCACTGTGTGGAGGGGGACACAATCACTACACTTCTCTCCTCTGCTTTCTTCTCTGGGCTCGGTTCTGCCCAAACTGCTGTCACTTTTCATTGGCTGATGTATGCTGATTGTCTGGCTGGTGGCGTTTTTCAGCGTACCTGAGGGATACAGGTGGCTGATGGGTAACGGTGTTTTTCAGCGTACCACAGGTGGCTGATGGGTAACGGTGTTTTTCAGCGTACCTGAGGACTACAGGTGGCTGATGGGTAACGGTGTTTTTCAGCGTACCTGAGGACTACAGGTGGCTGATGGGTAACGGTGTTTTTCAGCGTACCTGAGGACTACAGGTGGCTGATGGGTAACGGTGTTTTTCAGCGTACCTGAGGACTACAGGTGGCTGATGGGTAACGGTGTTTTTCAGCCTACCTGAGGACTACAGGTGGCTGATGGGTAACGGTGTTTTTCAGCCTACCTGAGGACTACAGGTGGCTGATGGGTAACGGTGTTTTTCAGCCTACCTGAGGACTACAGGTGGCTGATGGGTAACGGTGTTTTTCAGCGTACCTGAGGACTACAGGTGGCTGATGGGTAACGGTGTTTTTCAGCCTACCTGAGGACTACAGGTGGCTGATGGGTAACGGTGTTTTTCAGCCTACCTGAGGACTACAGGTGGCTGATGGGTAACGGTGTTTTTCAGCCTACCTGAGGACTACAGGTGGCTGATGGGTAACGGTGTTTTTCAGCCTACCTGAGGACTACAGGTGGCTGATGGGTAACGGTGTTTTTCAGCCTACCTGAGGACTACAGGTGTGGGAAGTCTCTGGGACCGGTGGAGTCGTTACAGGAACACCCCAAGCAGCCAGGGAAGATTCTGATTGGCTACAGCAGAGGCCTGGTCGTCCTATGGGATCTCAGCACCCGCAACGCAGAACACATGTTTCTGGGAAAACAGGTAAATATAAACTGGACAAAAATATAACTACAGCTCTGTCTGTCTTTCATGGCTCTTTGTTAGAAGTCTTTCTGTCTAGCCTGTCGTTGTATTGCACCTCTCTACTCTCCTTCCATTGTTCAAGGAAGTTCATTTGTTCATATTGTGCTACTAGGGGCCAATAATACAGCTAAATACAGTGTGTGTGTGTGTGTGTGTGTGTGTGTGTGTCTCTGCAGCAGCTGGAGTCCCTGGTGTGGGAACGTTCCGGTAGCTCCTTCGTCAGTTCCCATAGCGACGGGGGGTACAGCGTGTGGGCTGTTGCCAGTGGTAACACGTACACACACCAGCCTGTGTCCTCGTCCATCCCCTATGGTGAGAGACAGACATACACAACCCCCCTTAACCCCTACACACACACACCCTAAGCCCTACACACACTCCCTAACCCCTACACACACACACACACACACACACTCCCTAACCCCCACACACACACACACACACACACACACACTCCCTAACCCCTACACACACACACACACACTCCCTAACCCCTACACACACACACACACACTCCCTAACCCCTACACACACACACACACACTCCCTAACCCCTACACACACACACACACACACACACACTCCCTAACCCCTACACACACACACACACACTCCCTAACCCCTACACACACACACACTCCCTAACCCCTACACACACACACACACACTCCCTAACCCCTACACACACACACACACACCCTAAACCCCTACACACACACACACACACACCCTAAACCCCTACACACACACCCTAACCCCTACACACACACACACACACCCTAACCCATACACACACACACACACACTCCCTAACCCCTACACACACACACACACACACACACACACACTCCCTAACCCCTACACACACACACACACACACACTCCCTAACCCCTACACACACACACACACACACACACACACACACACACTCCCTAACTCCTATACACACACACACACACACACACACACACCCTTACACCCTAACCTTTGTTGTCCTTTGTTGTCCCTGTCCTTGGGACCTCATTAACTCCTTGTCATCTCGTTGTGTCTCAGGTCCGTTCCCTTGGGACCTCATTAACTCCTTGTCGTCTGTCTTGTTGTGTCTCAGGTCCGTTCCCTTGGGACCTCATTAACTCCTTGTCATCTCGTTGTGTCTCAGGTCCGTTCCCTTGGGACCTCATTAACTCCTTGTCGTCTTGTTGTGTCTCAGGTCCGTTCCCTTTAGACCTCATTAACTCCTTGTCATCTCGTTGTGTCTCAGGTCCGTTCCCTTTAGACCTCATTAACTCCTTGTCATCTCGTTGTGTCTCAGGTCCGTTCCCTTGGGACCTCATTAACTCCTTGTCGTCTCGTTGTGTCTCAGGTCCGTTCCCTTGGGACCTCATTAACTCCTTGTCGTCTCGTTGTGTCTCAAGTCCGTTCCCTTGGGACCTCATTAACTCCTTGTCGTCTTTCTCGTTGTGTCTCAGGTCCGTTCCCTTGGGACCTCATTAACTCCTTGTCGTCTGTCTTGTTGTGTCTCAGGTCCGTTCCCTTTGGACCTCATTAACACCTTGTCATCTCGTTGTGTCTCAGGTCCGTTCCTTGGGACCTCATTAACTCCTTGTCATCTCGTTGTGTCTCAGGTCCGTTCCCTTGGGACCTCATTAACTCCTTGTCATCTCGTTGTGTCTCAGGTCCGTTCCCTTGGGACCTCATCAACTCCTTGTCGTCTGTCTTGTTGTGTCTCAGGTCCGTTCCCTTGGAACCTCATTAACCCCTTGTCATCTCGTTGTGTCTCAGGTCCGTTCCTTGGGACCTCATCAACTCCTTGTCATCTCGTTGTGTCTCAGGTCCATTCCCTTGGGACCTCATTAACTCCTTGTCGTCTGTCTTGTTGTGTCTCAGGTCCGTTCCTTGGGACCTCATTAACTCCTTGTCATCTCGTTGTGTCTCAGGTCCGTTCCCTTGGGACCACATTAACTCCTTGTCATCTCGTTGTGTCTCAGGTCCGTTCCCTTGGGACCTCATTAACTCCTTGTCGTCTCGTTGTGTCTCAGGTCCGTTCCCTTGGGACCTCATCAACTCCTTGTCGTCTGTCTTGTTGTGTCTCAGGTCTGTTCCCTTGGGACCTCATTAACCCCTTGTCATCTCGTTGTGTCTCAGGTCCGTTCCCTTGGGACCTCATTAACTCCTTGTCATCTCGTTGTGTCTCAGGTCCGTTCCCTTGGGACCTCATCAACTCCTTGTCGTCTGTCTCGTTGTGTCTCAGGTCCGTTCCCTTGGGACCTCATTAACCCCTTGTCATCTCGTTGTGTCTCAGGTCCGTTCCCTTGGGACTTCATTAACTCCTTGTCATCTCGTTGTGTCTCAGGTCCGTTCCCTTGGGACCTCATTAACTCCTTGTCATCTCGTTGTGTCTCAGGTCCGTTCCCTTGGGACCTCATTAACTCCTTGTCATCTCGTTGTGTCTCAGGTCCGTTCCCTTGGGACCTCATTAACTCCTTGTCATCTCGTTGTGTCTCAGGTCCGTTCCCTTGGGACCTCATTAACTCCTTGTCATCTTGTTGTGTCTCAGGTCCGTTCCTTGGGACCTCATTAACTCCTTGTCATCTCGTTGTGTCTCAGGTCCGTTCCCTTGGGACCTCATTAACTCCTTGTCATCTCGTTGTGTCTCAGGTCCGTTCCCTTGGGACCTCATCAACTTATTGATGCACCCATCCCGTTAGCGGGATAATTTTCGTCAACATCCACTGAATTGCAGAGCGCCAAATTCAAATTAAATTACTAAAAATATTACATTTCCATGAAATCACAAGTGCAATATAGCAAAGCACAGCTTTGCTTGTTGTTAATCCACCTGGCGTGTCAGATTTCAAAAAAGATTTTCGGGGAAAGCATAACAAGTGTTTATGTAAGGACATCTCTCTCAGCAGACAAAACATTACTAAGAGCTTGCAGCAAAGTCACGAAAGTCAGAAAAGCAATAAAATGAATCGCTTACCTTTGATGATCTTCGGATGTTTGCACTCACAAGACTCCCAGTTACACAATAAATGTTACTTTTGTTCCATAAAGATTATTTTTATATCCAAAATACCTTTGTTTGTTTGGCGCGTTATGTTCAGAAATCCACAGGCTCGAGCGTTCACGACATCGCAGACGAAAATTCCAAATAGTATCCGTAAAGTTCGTAGAAACATGTCAAACTTTTTTAAAATAATCAATCCTCAGGTTGTTTTTACAATATATAATCGATAATATTTCAACCGGACAGTAGCTTCTTCAATAGGAGAGAGAGAAAATGTCTGCTCCACTCTGTTGCCGCATGCAAAACGCTGCTGGCACCCAGTCATCCACTGACGCGATCTGATCTTTCTCGCTCATTTTCAGAATAAAAGCCTGAAACTATTTCTAAAGACTGGTCACACCATATGGAAGCGTTGTCATCAACCTTATACTAATTAGCATAACGCAACGCACATAAATATTACTAGAAAATATTCATATTCATGAAATCACTAGTGAAATATATTGAAACAAAGCTTAGCCTGTTGTTAATCACCCTGTCATCTCAGATTTTGAAAATATTCTTTACAGCCAAAGCAAGACAAGCATTTGTGTAAGTTTATCGATAGCCTAGCATAGCATTATGCCAAGCGAGCAGCAGGCAACCTGGTCACGAAAAATCAGAAAAGCAATCAAATGAAATCGTTTACCTTTAATGAGCTTTGGATGTTTTCCCTCACAAGACTCCCAGTTAGATAGCAAAATATTATTTTTGTAGCCGAAATAACTCTGTTAGTTCTTCACGTTTGGCTGAGAATTCGACCGGAAATTGCGGTCACGACAACGCCAATGAATATTCCAAATTAGCTCCATAATATCGACAGAAACATGGCAAACGTTGTTTATAATCAAGTCTCAAGGTGTTTTTCAAATATCTATTCGATAATATATCAACTGGGACAGATGGCTTCTTAGTAGGAAAGAGAAACAATGGTCGCATTTGTCCTTTACGCACAAAACATTCTGAGAGACTCCAGCTGATCACTGACGCAATGTTGACGTTCAGGCTCATTTTTCAAAACAAAAGCCTGAAACTATGTATTGTGACACTAGAAGGAAGGAATCTGGTTGATATCCCATTCACTGCTCAATAGGGATGCATAGGAACGCAGAGCTTTCTAAATAAGAGTCCCTTACTGATTGGATTTTTCTCAGGCTTTTGCCTGCAATATCAGTTCTGTTATACTCACAGACAATATTTTTACAGTTTTGGAAACTTTAGAGTGTTTTCTATCTCAAGATGTCAATTATATGCATATTCTAGGATCTTGTCCTGACAAAATAGCCCGTTTACTTTGGGAATGTTATTTTTCCAAAAATGAAAATAGTGCCCCCTAGATTCAACAGGTTTTTAACTACTTGTCATCTGTCTCGTTGTGTCTTAGGTCCGTTCCCTTGTAAAGCCATCAACAAGATCTTATGGAGGACGATTCAGTCAGGGTGAGGAGTCAGGACCACCATCTATCTATCACTAGGATCCATTCTGGTAACACTATCAGTATCTACCATCACTAGGATCCATTCTGGTAACACTATCAGTATCTACTGTCACTAGGGTCCATTCTGGTAACACTATCAGTATCTACTGTCACTAGGGTCCATTCTGGTAACACTATCAGTCTCTACTGGCCCAACGATCCATTCTGGTAACACTATCAGTATCTACTGTCACTAGGATCCATTCTGGTAACACTATCAGTATCTACCATCACTAGGATCCATTCTGGTAACACTATCAGTATCTACCATCACTAGGATCCATTCTGGTAACACTATCAGTATCTACCATCACTAGGATCCATTCTGGTAACACTATCAGTATCTACCATCACTAGGATCCATTCTGGTAACACTATCAGTATCTACCATCACTAGGATCCATTCTGGTAACACTATCAGTATCTACTGTCACTAGGGTCCATTCTGGTAACACTATCAGTCTCTACTGGCCCAACGATCCATTCTGGTAACACTATCAGTATCTACTGTCACTAGGATCCATTCTGGTAACACTATCAGTATCTACCATCACTAGGATCCATTCTGGTAACACTATCAGTATCTACCATCACTAGGATCCATTCTGGTAACACTATCAGTATCTACCATCACTAGGATCCATTCTGGTAACACTATCAGTATCTACCATCACTAGGATCCAATCTGGTAACACTATCAGTATCTACCATCACTAGGCTCCATTCTGGTAACATTATCAGTATCTACTGTCACTAGGCTCCATTCTGGTAACACTATCAGTATCTACTGTCACTAGGGTTCATTCTGGTAACACTATCAGTCTCTACTGTCACTAGGGTCCATTCTGGTAACACTATCAGTATCTACCATCACTAGGGTCCATTCTGGTAACACTATCAGTATCTACCATCACTAGGATCCATTCTGGTAACACTATCAGTATCTACCATCACTAGGATCCATTCTGGTAACACTATCAGTATCTACCATCACTAGGCTCCATTCTGGTAACACTATCAGTATCTACTGTCACTAGGCTCCATTCTGGTAACACTATCAGTATCTACTGTCACTAGGGTTCATTCTGGTAACACTATCAGTCTCTACTGTCACTAGGGTCCATTCTGGTAACACTATCAGTATCTACCATCACTAGGGTCCATTCTGGTAACACTATCAGTATCTACTGTCACTAGGGTTCATTCTGGTAACACTATCAGTCTCTACTGTCACTAGGATCCATTCTGGTAACACTATCAGTATCTACTGTCACTAGGCTCCATTCTGGTAACACTATCAGTATCTACCATCACTAGGGTCCATTCTGGTAACACTATCAGTATCTACTGTCACTAGGGTTCATTCTGGTAACACTATCAGTATCAACTGTCACTAGGATCCATTCTGGTAACACTATCAGTATCTACCATCACTAGGATCCATTCTGGTAACACTATCAGTATCTACCATCACTAGGCTCCATTCTGGTAACACTATCAGTATCTACTGTCACTAGGCTCCATTCTGGTAACACTATCAGTATCTACTGTCACTAGGGTTCATTCTGGTAACACTATCAGTCTCTACTGTCACTAGGGTCCATTCTGGTAACACTATCAGTATCTACCATCACTAGGGTCCATTCTGGTAACACTATCAGTATCTACCATCACTAGGATCCATTCTGGTAACACTATCAGTATCTACCATCACTAGGATCCATTCTGGTAACACTATCAGTATCTACCATCACTAGGATCCATTCTGGTAACACTATCAGTATCTACCATCACTAGGATCCATTCTGGTAACACTATCAGTATCTACCATCACTAGGCTCCATTCTGGTAACACTATCAGTATCTACTGTCACTAGGCTCCATTCTGGTAACACTATCAGTATCTACTGTCACTAGGGTTCATTCTGGTAACACTATCAGTCTCTACTGTCACTAGGGTCCATTCTGGTAACACTATCAGTATCTACCATCACTAGGGTCCATTCTGGTAACACTATCAGTATCTACTGTCACTAGGGTTCATTCTGGTAACACTATCAGTCTCTACTGTCACTAGGATCCATTCTGGTAACACTATCAGTATCTACTGTCACTAGGCTCCATTCTGGTAACACTATCAGTATCTACCATCACTAGGGTCCATTCTGGTAACACTATCAGTATCTACTGTCACTAGGGTTCATTCTGGTAACACTATCAGTATCAACTGTCACTAGGATCCATTCTGGTAACACTATCAGTATCTACCATCACTAGGATCCATTCTGGTAACACTATCAGTATCTACTGTCACTAGGATCCATTCTGGTAACACTATCAGTATCTACCATCACTAGGATCCATTCTGGTAACACTATCAGTATCTACTGTCACTAGGCTCCATTCTGGTAACACTATCAGTATCTACTGTCACTAGGATCCATTCTGGTAACACTATCAGTATCTACTGTCACTAGGCTCCATTCTGGTAACACTATCAGTATCTACTGTCACTAGGATCCATTCTGGTAACAGTATCTACTGTCACTAGGGTCCATTCTGGTAACACTATCAGTATCTATTATCACTAGGATCCATTCTGGTAACACTATCAGTATCTACTGTCACTAGGGTTCATTCTGGTAACACTATCAGTATCTACTGTCACTAGGCTCCATTCTGGTAACACTATCAGTATCTACTGTCACTAGGATCCATTCTGGTAACACTATCAGTATCTACTGTCACTAGGCTCCATTCTGGTAACACTATCAGTATCTACTGTCACTAGGATCCATTCTGGTAACACTATCAGTATCTACTGTCACTAGGCTCCATTCTGGTAACACTATCAGTCTCTACTGTCACTAGGATTTATTCTGGTAACACTATCAGTATCAACTGTCACTAGGGTTCATTCTGGTAACACTATCAGTATCTACTGTCACTAGGGTCCATTCTGGTAACACTATCAGTATCTACCATCACTAGGATCCATTCTGGTAACACTCAGTATCTACTGTCACTAGGGTTGATTCATTCTGGTAACACTATCAGTATCTACTGTCACTAGGCTCCATTCTGGTAACACTATCAGTCTCTACTGTCACTAGGCTCCATTCTGGTAACACTATCAGTCTCTACTGTCACTAGGATCCATTCTGGTAACACTATCAGTATCTACTGTCACTAGGCTCCATTCTGGTAACACTATCACTATCAGTATCTACTGTCACTAGGATCCATTCTGGTAACACTATCAGTATCTACTGTCACTAGGCTCCATTCTGGTAACACTATCAGTATCTACTGTCACTAGGGTTCATTCTGGTAACACTATCAGTATCAACTGTCACTAGGGTCCATTCTGGTAACACTATCAGTATCTACTGTCACTAGGATCCATTCTGGTAACACTATCAGTATCTACTGTCATTAGGATCCATTCTGGTAACACTCAGTCTCTACCATCACTAGGATCCATTCTGGTAACACTCAGTATCCACTGTCACTAGGGTTGATCCATTCTGGTAACACTATCAGTATCTACTGTCACTAGGGTCCATTCTGGTAACACTATCAGTATCTACTGTCACTAGGATCCATTCTGGTAACAGTATCTACTGTCACTAGGATCCATTCTGGTAACACTATCAGTATCAACTGTCACTAGGGTCCATTCTGGTAACACTATCATTATCTACCATCACTAGGATCCATTCTGGTAACACTATCAGTCTCTACTGTCACTAGGCTCCATTCTGGTAACACTATCAGTATCAACTGTCACTAGGGTCCATTCTGGTAACACTATCATTATCTACCATCACTAGGATCCATTCTGGTAACACTATCAGTCTCTACTGTCACTAGGCTCCATTCTGGTAACACTATCAGTATCAACTGTCACTAGGGTCCATTCTGGTAACACTATCATTATCTACCATCACTAGGATCCATTCTGGTAACACTATCAGTATCAACTGTCACTAGGGTCCATTCTGGTAACACTATCATTATCTACCATCACTAGGATCCATTCTGGTAACACTATCAGTCTCTACTGTCACTAGGCTCCATTCTGGTAACACTATCAGTATCAACTGTCACTAGGGTTCATTCTGGTAACACTATCAGTATCTACCATCACTAGGGTCCATTCTGGTAACACTATCAGTATCTACTGTCACTAGGGTCCATTCTGGTAACACTATCAGTATCTACTGTCACTAGGGTTGATCCATTCTGGTAACACTATCAGTATCTACTGTCATTAGGATCCATTCTGGTAACACTATCAGTATCTACTGTCACTAGGGTCCATTCTGGTAACACTATCAGTATCTACTGTCACTAGGATCCATTCTGGTAACTATCAGTATCTACTGTAACTAGGGTTGATCCATTCTGGTAACACTATCAGTATCTACTGTCACTAGGGTTGATCCATTCTGGTAACACTATCAGTATCTACTGTAACTAGGGTTGATCCATTCTGGTAACACTATCAGTATCTACTGTCACTAGGATCCATTCTGGTAACACTATCAGTATCAACTGTAACTAGGGTTGATCCATTCTGGTAACACTATCAGTATCTACTGTAACTAGGGTTGATCCATTCTGGTAACACTATCAGTATCTACTGTCTTTCTCTGTCTCTCACTGCCCCCCTCTCTCACTGCCCCTTTCTCTCGTCTGTCTCTATCTCTCATGTAGGTGTCCAGTGGTCCTCTACAGTGGAGGAATGCCCTACTGTCTCTCACTGTCTGTCTCTCTCTCTCACTGTCTCTCACTGTCTGTCTCTGTCTCTCATGTAGGTGTCCAGTAGTCCTCTACAGTGGAGGAATGCCCTACTGTCTCTCACTGTCTGTCTCTCTCTCTCACTGTCTCTCACTGTCTGTCTCTGTCTCTCATGTAGGTGTCCAGTGGTCCTCTACAGTGGAGGAATGCCCTACTGTCTCTCACTGTCTGTCTCTGTCTCTCATGTAGGTGTCCAGTGGTCCTCTACAGTGGAGGAATGCCCTACTGTCTCTCACTGTCTGTCTCTGTCTCTCATGTAGGTGTCCAGTGGTCCTCTACAGTGGAGGAATGCCCTACTGTCTCTCACTGTCTGTCTCTGTCTCTCATGTAGGTGTCCAGTGGTCCTCTACAGTGGAGGAATGCCCTACTGTCTCTCACTGTCTGTCTCTGTCTCTCATGTAGGTGTCCAGTGGTCCTCTACAGTGGAGGAATGCCCTACTGTCTCTCTCTGTCTCTCACTGCCCCTCTCTCTCACTGTCTCTCACTGTCTCTCTCTGTCTCTCATGTAGGGGTCCAGTGGTCCTCTACAGTGGAGGAATGCCCAGGGCCAGTTATGGAGACCGTCACTGTGTGACCATCCAACAGGACAAACAACACGTCACTCTAGACTTCACATCCAGAGTTATAGACTTCTTCACCGTCCACACCACTGACCCGGAACACGGTGAGAGAGAGACACGCACTTCTCCAGAGCCACTCAGACACAATTAGGATTAAGTGCCTTGCTCAAGGGCACATCTACCGATTTTGAATAATAATAATTATTCACCTAGTCTGCTCTGGGATTGGCCCTCCTCGTCGTTAGGCTACCTAACCCCCTGTGTTAATAATGTGTACTTCCTCTCCCAGACTATGATGATCCTAAAGCCCTCGTGGTGCTACTGGAGGAGGAGCTGGTTGTAATAGACCTCGTGACCACCGGGTGGCCCTCTGTCCCTCCTCCCTACCTGACCCCCCCTGTGTTAATAATGTGTACTTCCTCTCCCAGACTATGATGATCCTAAAGCCCTCGTGGTGCTACTGGAGGAGGAGCTGGTTGTAACAGACCTCCTGACCACCGGGTGGCCCTCTGTCCCTCCTCCCTACCTGACCCCCCCTGTGTTAATAATGTGTACTTCCTCTCCCAGACTATGATGATCCTAAAGCCCTCGTGGTGCTACTGGAGGAGGAGCTGGTTGTAACAGACCTCCTGACCACCGGGTGGCCCTCTGTCCCTCCACGCCAACCTGACCCCCCCCTGTGTTAATAATGTGTACTTCCTCTCCCAGACTATGATGATCCTAAAGCCCTCGTGGTGCTACTGGAGGAGGAGCTGGTTGTAACAGACCTCCTGACCACCGGGTGGCCCTCTGTCCCTCCTCCCTACCTGACCCCCCCTGTGTTAATAATGTGTACTTCCTCTCCCAGACTATGATGATCCTAAAGCCCTCGTGGTGCTACTGGAGGAGGAGCTGGTTGTAACAGACCTCGTGACCACCGGGTGGCCCTCTGTCCCTCCTCCCTACCTGACCCCCCCTGTGTTAATAATGTGTACTTCCTCTCCCAGACTATGATGATCCTAAAGCCCTCGTGGTGCTACTGGAGGAGGAGCTGGTTGTAACAGACCTCGTGACCACCGGGTGGCCCTCTGTCCCTCCTCCCTACCTGGCTCCGCTCCACTCCTCCGCCATCACCACATCCTGTCACCTGGACAACGTCCCCGCCAAGCTCTGGGACCGCCTGGCCGCCGCCGGGAACAGCCACGGTGGTCAGCCTGGAGTGAGACACGCACACGGGGTGAGACACTGTACACACACACACACACACACACACACACACACACACACGGAGTGAGACACTGTACACACACACGCACACACAGACACACACACACTCAGATCGTCAGAGGGCCAGGTCGTCAGAGGGCCAGGTCATCAGAGGGGTCAGAGGGACAGGTCGTCAGAGGGCCAGGTCGTCAGAGGGGTCAGAGGGCCAGGTCGTCAGAGGGGTCAGAGGGCCAGGTCGTCAGAGGGGTCAGAGGGCCAGGTCGTCAGAGGGGTCAGAGGGAAAGGTCGTCAGAGGGACAGGTCATCAGAGGGACAGGCGTTCACAGCTGGATTAATTATTGACAAATTAGTCTCTCTGCTGCAATGTGTGTATCAGTCATCTAACCTTTGTGTGTGTGTGTGTAGAGTTGGCCGATATGTGGAGGGAAGAATCTAGCGCCCCCGCCCAGACAACAGGAGTTGCTGCTGACGGGGTAAACACACACACACACACACACACACACACACACACACACACACACACACACACACACACACACACACAGTCTTATGTAGTGTTCCTACTGTCTCCACTATGTTAGATGAGGTGTGTATCTACTGTCTCCACTATGTTAGATGAGGTGTGTATCTACTGTCTCCACTATGTTAGATGAGGGGTGTATCTACTGTCTCCACTATGTTAGATGAGGTGTGTATCTACTGTCTCTACTATGTTAGATGAGGTGTGTATCTACTGTCTCCTATGTTAGAGGTGTGTATCTACTATCTCCACTATGTTAGATGAGGTGTGTATCTACTGTCTCCACTATGTTAGATGAGGTGTGTATCTACTGTCTCCACTATGTTAGATGAGGTGTGTATCTACTGTCTCCACTATGTTAGATGAGGTGTGTCTCTACTGTCTCCACTATGTTAGCTGAGGTGTGTATCTACTGTCTCCACTATGTTAGATGAGGTGTGTATCTACTGTCTCCACTATGTTAGATGAGGTGTGTATCTACTGTCTCCACTATGTTAGATGAGGTGTGTATCTACTGTCTCCACTATGTTAGCTGAGGTGTGTATCTACTGTCTCCACTATGTTAGATGAGGTGTGTATCTACTGTCTCCACTATGTTAGATGAGGTGTGTATCTACTGTCTCCACTATGTTAGATGAGGTGTGTATCTACTGTCTCCACTATGTTAGATGAGGTGTGTATCTACTGTCTCTACTATGTTAGATGAGGTGTGTATCTACTGTCTCCTATGTTAGAGGTGTGTATCTACTATCTCCACTATGTTAGATGAGGTGTGTATCTACTGTCTCCACTACGTTAGATGAGGTGTGTATCTACTGTCTCCACTATGTTAGATGAGGTGTGTATCTACTGTCTCCACTATGTTAGATGAGGTGTGTATCTACTGTCTCCACTATGTTAGATGAGGTGTGTATCTACTGTCTCCACTATGTTAGATGAGGTGTGTATCTACTGTCTCCACTATGTTAGATGAGGTGTGTCTCTACTGTCTCCACTATGTTAGCTGAGGTGTGTATCTACTGTCTCCACTATGTTAGATGAGGTGTGTATCTACTGTCTCCACTATGTTAGATGAGGTGTGTATCTACTGTCTCCACTATGTTAGATGAGGTGTGTATCTACTGTCTCCACTATGTTAGATGAGGTGTGTATCTACTGTCTCCACTATGTTAGATGAGGGGTGTATCTACTGTCTCCACTATGTTAGATGAGGTGTGTATCTACTGTCTCCACTATGTTAGATGAGGTGTGTATCTACTGTCTCCACTATGTTAGATGAGGTGTGTATCTACTGTCTCCACTATGTTAGATGAGGTGTGTATCTACTGTCTCCACTATGTTAGATGAGGTGTGTATCTACTGTCTCCACTATGTTAGATGAGGTGTGTATCTACTGTCTCCACTATGTTAGCTGAGGTGTGTATCTACTGTCTCCACTATGTTAGATGAGGTGTGTATCTACTGTCTCCACTATGTTAGATGAGGGGTGTATCTACTGTCTCCACTATGTTAGATGAGGTGTGTATCTACTGTCTCCACTATGTTAGATGAGGTGTGTATCTACTGTCTCCACTATGTTAGATGAGGTGTGTATCTACTGTCTCCACTATGTTAGATGAGGTGTGTCTCTACTTTCTCCACTATGTTAGCTGAGGTGTGTATCTACTGTCTCCACTATGTTAGATGAGGTGTGTATCTACTGTCTCCACTATGTTAGATGAGGTGTGTATCTACTGTCTCCACTATGTTAGATGAGGTGTGTATCTACTGTCTCCACTATGTTAGATGAGGTGTGTATCTACTGTCTCCACTATGTTAGATGAGGTGTGTATCTACTGTCTCCACTATATGTTAGATGAGGTGTGTATCTACTGTCTCCACTATGTTAGCTGAGGTGTGTATCTACTGTCTCCACTATGTTAGAGTGTATCTACTGTCTCCACTATGTTAGATGAGGTGTGTATCTACTGTCTCCACTATGTTAGATGAGGTGTGTATCTACTGTCTCCACTATGTTAGATGAGGTGTGTATCTACTGTCTCCACTATGTTAGAGGTGTGTATCTACTGTCTCCACTATGTTAGATGAGGTGTGTATCTACTGTCTCCACTATGTTAGATGAGGTGTGTATCTACTGTCTCCACTATGTTAGATGAGGTGTGTATCTACTGTCTCCACTATGTTAGATGAGGGGTGTATCTACTGTCTCCACTATGTTAGATGAGGTGTGTATCTACTGTCTCCACTATGTTAGATGAGGTGTGTATCTACTGTCTCCACTATGTTAGATGAGGTGTGTATCTACTGTCTCCACTATGTTAGATGAGGTGTGTATCTACTGTCTCCACTATGTTAGATGAGGTGTGTATCTACTGTCTCCACTATGTTAGATGAGGTGTGTATCTACTGTCTCCACTATGTTAGTGTGTATCTACTGTCTCCACTATGTTAGATGAGGTGTGTATCTACTGTCTCCACTATGTTAGATGAGGTGTGTATCTACTGTCTCCACTATATGTTAGATGAGGTGTGTATCTACTGTCTCCACTATGTTAGATGAGGTGTGTATCTACTGTCTCCACTATGTTAGATGAGGTGTGTATCTACTGTCTCCACTATGTTAGATGAGGTGTGTATCTACTGTCTCCACTATGTTAGATGAGGTGTGTATCTACTGTCTCTACTATGTTAGATGAGGTGTGTATCTACTGTCTCCACTATGTTAGATGTGTGTATCTACTGTCTCCACTATGTTAGATGTGTGTATCTACTGTCTCCACTATGTTAGAGGTGTGTATCTACTGTCTCCACTATGTTAGATGAGGTGTGTATCTACTGTCTCCACTATGTTAGATGAGGGGTGTATCTACTGTCTCCACTATGTTAGATGAGGTGTGTATCTACTGTCTCCACTATGTTAGATGAGGTGTGTATCTACTGTCTCCACTATGTTAGATGAGGTGTGTATCTACTGTCTCCACTATGTTAGATGAGGGGTGTATCTACTGTCTCCACTATGTTAGATGAGGTGTGTATCTACTGTCTCCACTATGTTAGATGAGGTGTGTATCTACTGTCTCCACTATGTTAGATGAGGTGTGTATCTACTGTCTCCACTATGTTAGATGAGGTGTGTATCTACTGTCTCCACTATGTTAGATGAGGTGTGTATCTACTGTCTCCACTATGTTAGATGAGGGGTGTATCTACTGTCTCCACTATGTTAGATGAGGTGTGTATCTACTGTCTCCACTATGTTAGATGAGGTGTGTATCTACTGTCTCCACTATGTTAGATGAGGGGTGTATCTACTGTCTCCACTATGTTATAGGTGTGTATCTACTGTCTCCACTATGTTAGATGAGGTGTGTATCTACTGTCTCCACTATGTTAGATGAGGTGTGTATCTACTGTCTCCACTACGTTAGATGAGGTGTGTATCTACTGTCTCCACTATGTTAGATGAGGTGTGTATCTACTGTCTCCACTATGTTAGATGAGGTGTGTATCTACTGTCTCCACTATGTTAGATGAGGTGTGTATCAACTGTCTCCACTATGTTAGATGAGGTGTGTATCTACTGTCTCCACTATATGTTAGATGAGGTGTGTCTCTACTGTCTCCACTATGTTAGATGAGGTGTGTATCTACTGTCTCCACTATGTTAGATGAGGTGTGTATCTACTGTCTCCACTATGTTAGATGAGGTGTGTATCTACTGTCTCCACTATTTTAGAGGTGTGTATCTACTGTCTCCACTATGTTAGATGATAATTATGTCATGGCTTTAGAAACTTCTGATGGGCTAATTGTCATCATTTGAGTCAATTGGAGGTGTACCTGTGGATGTATTTCAAGGCCTACCTTCAAACTCAGTGCATCTTTGCTTGACATCATGGGAAAATCAAAAGAAATCAGCCAAGACCTCAGAAAGAAAATTGTAGACCTCCACAAGTCTGGAACATCCTTGGGAGCAATTTCCGAACGCCTGAAGGTGCCACGTTCATCTGTACAAACAATAGTACGCAAGTATAAACACCATGGGACTAGGCAGCCGTCATACCGCTCAGGAAGGAGATGTGTTCTGTCTCCTAGAGATGGACATACTTTGGTGTGAAAAGTGCCAATCAATCCCAGAACAACAGCAAAGGATCTTGTGAAGATGCTGGAGGAAACGGGTACAAAAGTATCTATGTCCACAGTAAAACGAGTCCTGTATCGACATGACCTGAAAGGCCACTCAGCAAGGAAGAATTGTGAAAAACTGAGTTTAAATGTATTTGGCTAAGGTGTATGTAAACTTCCAACTTCAACTGTATCTCCTATGTTAAAAGAAGTGTGTGTGTGTGTGTGTGTGTGTGTGTGTGTGTGTGTGTGTGTGTGTGTGTGTGTGTGTGTGTGTGTGTGTGTGTGTGTGTGTGTGTGTGTGTGTGTGTGTGTGTGCAGGCATGAGGACGGTACAGTGCGGTTCTGGAATGTGTCTGCTGTTGCCATGACTCCTCTCTACAAGCTCAGCACGGCTAACGTCTTCCATACCGACTGTGACCCCAACGACGACCCCCTGGACCCTACCAACGACCCCGAAGCACTGCAAGAGGAGGAGTGGCCTCCCTTCAGGAAGGTAAGAAAACAGACACATGCACACACACCGACACACACAAGCACGAGCTCACACATTTCATATAGATTTGCAAACATTTCTAAAAACCTGTTTTCACTTTGTCATTGTGGGGTATTGAGTCATTATGGGGTATTGTGTCATTATGGTGTATTGAGTCATTATGTCATTATGGGGTATTGTGTCACTATGGGGTATTGAGTCATTATGGGGTATTGTGTCATTATGGGGTATTGTGTCATTATGGGGTATTGAGTCATTATGGGGTATTGAGTCATTATGGGGTAGTGTGTCATTGAGTCATTATGGGGTAGTGTGTCATTATGGGGTATTGTGTCATTATGGGGTATTGTGTCATTATGGGGTATTGTGTCATTATGTCATTATGGGGTAGTGTGTCATTGTGTCATTATGGGGTATTGTGTCATTGTGGGGTATTGTGTCATTATGTCATTATGGGGTAGTATGTCATTATGGGGTAGTGTGTCATTGTGTCATTATGGGGTATTGAGTCATTATGGGGTATTGAGTCATTATGGGGTATTGAGTCATTATGGGGTATTGGGTCATTATGGGGTATTGGGTCATTATGGGGTATTGTGTCATTATGGGGTATTGTGTCATTATGGGGTATTGAGTCATTATGGGGTATTGTGTCATTATGGGGTATTGAGTCATTATGGGGTATTGAGTCATTATGGGGTATTGAGTCATTATGGGGTATTGAGTCATTATGGGGTATTGAGTCATTATGGGGTATTGTGACATTATGGGGTATTGTGACATTATGGGGTATTGTGACATTATGTCATTATGGGGTATTGAGTCATTATGTCATTATGGGGTATTGAGTCATTATGGGGTATTGTGTCATTATGGGGTATTGTGTCATTATGGGGTATTGTGTCATTATGGGGTATTGAGTCATTATGGGGTATTGTGACATTATGGGGTATTGAGTCATTATGGGGTATTGAGTCATTATGGGGTATTGAGTCATTATGGGGTATTGAGTCATTATGGGGTATTGAGTCATTATGGGGTATTGAGTCATTATGGGGGTATTGAGTCATTATGGGGGTATTGAGTCATTATGGGGTATTGAGTCATTATGGGGTATTGAGTCATTATGGGGTATTGAGTCATTATGGGGTATTGTGACATTATGGGGTATTGTGACATTATGGGGTATTGTGACATTATGGGGTATTGTGACATTATGTCATTATGGGGTATTGAGTCATTATGTCATTATGGGGTATTGTGTCATTATGGGGTATTGTGTCATTATGGGGTATTGTGGTGTTATGGTGGGCTGTTTTGATCTGTACAGTGATGATGATGATGATGATGGTGTGTGTTCTAGGTGGGCTGTTTTGATCTGTATAGTGATGATGATGATGGTGGTGTGTGTTCTCGGTGGGCTGTTTTGATCTGTATAGTGATGATGATGATGGTGTGTGTTCTAGGTGGGCTGTTTTGATCTGTATAGTGATGATGATGATGGTGTGTGTTCTAGGTGGGCTGTTTTGATCTGTATAGTGATGATGATGATGATGATGGTGTGTGTTCTAGGTGGGCTGTTTTGATCTGTATAGTGATGATGATGATGATGGTGTGTGTTCTCTGTGGGCTGTTTTGATCTGTATAGTGATGATGATGATGGTGTGTGTTCTCGGTGGGCTGTTTTGATCTGTATAGTGATGATGATGATGATGATGGTGTGTGTTCTAGGTGGGCTGTTTTGATCTGTATAGTGATGATGATGATGATGATGGTGTGTTCTCGGTGGGCTGTTTTGATCTGTATAGTGATGATGATGATGGTGTGTGTTCTAGGTGGGCTGTTTTGATCTGTATAGTGATGATGATGATGATGATGATGGTGCGTGTTCTCGGTGGGCTGTTTTGATCTGTATAGTGATGATGATGATGATGATGATGGTGTGTGTTCTAGGTGGGCTGTTTTGATCTGTATAGTGATGATGATGATGATGATGGTGTGTGTTCGAGGTGGGCTGTTTTGATCTGTATAGTGATGATGATGATGATGATGGTGTGTGTTCTAGGTGGGCTGTTTTGATCTGTATAGTGATGATGATGATGATGGTGTGTGTTCTAGGTGGGCTGTTTTGATCTGTATAGTGATGATGATGATGATGGTGTGTGTTCTCGGTGGGCTGTTTTGATCTGTATAGTGATGATGATGATGATGGTGTGTGTTCTCGGTGGGCTGTTTTGATCTGTATAGTGATGATGATGATGATGATGGTGTGTGTTCTCGGTGGGCTGTTTTGATCTGTATAGTGATGATGATGATGATGATGGTGTGTGTTCTAGGTGGGCTGTTTTGATCTGTATAGTGATGATGATGGTGTGTGTTCTAGGTGGGCTGTTTTGATCTGTATAGTGATGATGATGATGATGATGATGATGATGATGGTGTGTGTTCTCGGTGGGCTGTTTTGATCTGTATAGTGATGATGATGATGGTGTGTGTTCTCGGTGGGCTGTTTTGATCTGTATAGTGATGATGATGATGATGATGGTGTGTGTTCTAGGTGGGCTGTTTTGATCTGTATAGTGATGATGATGATGATGATGGTGTGTGTTCTAGGTGGGCTGTTTTGATCTGTATAGTGATGATGATGATGATGGTGTGTGTTCTAGGTGGGCTGTTTTGATCTGTATAGTGATGATGATGATGATGGTGTGTGTTCTCTGTGGGCTGTTTTGATCTGTATAGTGATGATGATGATGGTGTGTGTTCTAGGTGGGCTGTTTTGATCTGTATAGTGATGATGATGATGATGGTGTGTGTTCTAGGTGGGCTGTTTTGATCTGTATAGTGATGATGATGATGATGGTGTGTGTTCTCTGTGGGCTGTTTTGATCTGTATAGTGATGATGATGGTGTGTGTTCTAGGTGGGCTGTTTTGATCTGTATAGTGATGATGATGGTGGTGTGTGTTCTAGGTGGGCTGTTTTGATCTGTATAGTGATGATGATGATGATGATGATGGTGTGTGTTCTAGGTGGGCTGTTTTGATCTGTATAGTGATGATGATGATGATGATGATGGTGTGTGTTCTAGGTGGGCTGTTTTGATCTGTATAGTGATGATGATGATGGTGTGTGTTCTAGGTGGGCTGTTTTGATCTGTATAGTGATGATGATGATGATGATGATGATGGTGTGTGTTCGAGGTGGGCTGTTTTGATCTGTATAGTGATGATGATGATGATGGTGTGTGTTCGAGGTGGGCTGTTTTGATCTGTATAGTGATGATGATGATGATGATGATGATGGTGTGTGTTCTAGGTGGGCTGTTTTGATCTGTATAGTGATGATGATGATGATGATGATGATGATGATGATGATGATGATGATGATGATGGTGTGTGTTCTAGGTGGGCTGTTTTGATCTGTATAGTGATGATGATGATGGTGTGTGTTCTCGGTGGGCTGTTTTGATCTGTATAGTGATGATGATGATGGTGTGTGTTCTAGGTGGGCTGTTTTGATCTGTATAGTGATGATGATGATGATGATGGTGTGTGTTCTAGGTGGGCTGTTTTGATCTGTATAGTGATGATGATGATGATGGTGCGTGTTCTCGGTGGGCTGTTTTGATCTGTATAGTGATGATGATGATGATGATGATGATGGTGTGTGTTCTAGGTGGGCTGTTTTGATCTGTATAGTGATGATGATGATGGTGTGTGTTCTAGGTGGGCTGTTTTGATCTGTATAGTGATGATGATGATGATGATGATGATGGTGTGTGTTCTAGGTGGGCTGTTTTGATCTGTATAGTGATGATGATGATGATGATGGTGTGTGTTCTCGGTGGGCTGTTTTGATCTGTATAGTGATGATGATGATGATGATGATGATGATGGTGTGTGTTCTCGGTGGGCTGTTTTGATCTGTATAGTGATGATGATGATGATGATGATGATGGTGTGTGTTCTCGGTGGGCTGTTTTGATCTGTATAGTGATGATGATGATGATGATGATGATGGTGTGTGTTCTAGGTGGGCTGTTTTGATCTGTATAGTGATGATGATGATGATGATGGTGTGTGTTCTCGGTGGGCTGTTTTGATCTGTATAGTGATGATGATGATGATGGTGTGTGTTCTCTGTGGGCTGTTTTGATCTGTATAGTGATGATGATGATGATGATGATGATGGTGTGTGTTCTAGGTGGGCTGTTTTGATCTGTATAGTGATGATGATGATGGTGTGTGTTCTAGGTGGGCTGTTTTGATCTGTATAGTGATGATGATGATGATGGTGTGTGTTCTCGGTGGGCTGTTTTGATCTGTATAGTGATGATGATGATGATGATGGTGTGTGTTCTCGGTGGGCTGTTTTGATCTGTATAGTGATGATGATGATGGTGTGTTCTAGGTGGGCTGTTTTGATCTGTATAGTGATGGTGATGATGATGATGATGGTGTGTGTTCTAGGTGGGCTGTTTTGATCTGTATAGTGATGATGATGATGGTGTGTGTTCTAGGTGGGCTGTTTTGATCTGTATAGTGATGATGATGATGATGATGATGATGGTGTGTGTTCTAGGTGGGCTGTTTTGATCTGTATAGTGATGATGATGATGGTGTGTGTTCTAGGTGGGCTGTTTTGATCTGTATAGTGATGATGATGATGATGATGATGATGGTGTGTGTTCTAGGTGGGCTGTTTTGATCTGTATAGTGATGATGATGATGATGGTGTGTGTTCTAGGTGGGCTGTTTTGATCTGTATAGTGATGATGATGATGGTGTGTGTTCTAGGTGGGCTGTTTTGATCTGTATAGTGATGATGATGATGATGATGGTGTGTGTTCTCGGTGGGCTGTTTTGATCTGTATAGTGATGATGATGATGATGGTGTGTGTTCTAGGTGGGCTGTTTTGATCTGTATAGTGATGATGATGATGATGATGGTGTGTGTTCTCGGTGGGATGTTTTGATCTGTATAGTGATGATGATGATGGTGTGTGTTCTAGGTGGGCTGTTTTGATCTGTATAGTGATGATGATGATGATGATGATGATGGTGTGTGTTCGAGGTGGGCTGTTTTGATCTGTATAGTGATGATGATGATGGTGTGTGTTCTCGGTGGGCTGTTTTGATCTGTATAGTGATGATGATGATGATGATGATGATGGTGTGTGTTCTAGGTGGGCTGTTTTGATCTGTATAGTGATGATGATGATGATGATGGTGTGTGTTCTCGGTGGGCTGTTTTGATCTGTATAGTGATGATGATGATGATGATGATGGTGTGTGTTCTCGGTGGGCTGTTTTGATCTGTATAGTGATGATGATGATGTGTGTTCTAGGTGGGCTGTTTTGATCTGTATAGTGATGATGATGATGATGATGGTGTGTGTTCTAGGTGGGCTGTTTTGATCTGTATAGTGATGATGATGATGATGGTGTGTGTTCTAGGTGGGCTGTTTTGATCTGTATAGTGATGATGATGATGTGTGTTCTAGGTGGGCTGTTTTGATCTGTATAGTGATGATGATGATGATGATGGTGTGTGTTCTAGGTGGGCTGTTTTGATCTGTATAGTGATGATGATGATGATGGTGTGTGTTCTCTGTGGGCTGTTTTGATCTGTATAGTGATGATGATGATGATGATGATGGTGTGTGTTCTAGGTAGGCTGTTTTGATCTGTATAGTGATGATGATGATGATGGTGTGTGTTCTCGGTGGGCTGTTTTGATCTGTATAGTGATGATGATGATGATGATGATGGTGTGTGTTCTAGGTAGGCTGTTTTGATCTGTATAGTGATGATGATGATGATGATGATGATGGTGTGTGTTCTAGGTGGGCTGTTTTGATCTGTATAGTGATGATGATGATGGTGTGTGTTCTCTGTGGGCTGTTTTGATCTGTATAGTGATGATGATGATGATGATGATGATGATGATGGTGTGTGTTCTAGGTGGGCTGTTTTGATCTGTATAGTGATGATGATGGTGATGATGATGATGGTGTGTGTTCGAGGTGGGCTGTTTTGATCTGTATAGTGATGATGATGATGATGATGATGGTGTGTGTTCTAGGTGGGCTGTTTTGATCTGTATAGTGATGATGATGATGATGGTGTGTGTTCTCGGTGGGCTGTTTTGATCTGTATAGTGATGATGATGATGATGATGATGATGATGATGGTGTGTGTTCTCGGTGGGCTGTTTTGATCTGTATAGTGATGATGATGATGATGATGATGATGATGGTGTGTGTTCTAGGTGGGCTGTTTTGATCTGTATAGTGATGATGATGATGATGATGATGATGGTGTGTGTTCTAGGTGGGCTGTTTTGATCTGTATAGTGATGATGATGGTGATGATGATGTGTGTTCTAGGTGGGATGTTTTGATCTGTATAGTGATGATGATGATGGTGTGTGTTCTAGGTGGGCTGTTTTGATCTGTATAGTGATGATGATGATGATGATGATGGTGTGTGTTCTAGGTGGGCTGTTTTGATCTGTATAGTGATGATGATGATGGTGTGTGTTCTAGGTGGGCTGTTTTGATCTGTATAGTGATGATGATGATGATGATGGTGTGTGTTCTAGGTGGGCTGTTTTGATCTGTATAGTGATGATGATGATGATGATGATGGTGTGTGTTCTAGGTGGGCTGTTTTGATCTGTATAGTGATGATGATGATGATGATGATGTGTGTTCTCGGTGGGCTGTTTTGATCTGTATAGTGATGATGATGATGATGATGATGATGATGATGATGGTGTGTGTTCTCGGTGGGCTGTTTTGATCTGTATAGTGATGATGATGATGATGGTGTGTGTTCTAGGTGGGCTGTTTTGATCTGTATAGTGATGATGATGATGATGATGATGATGGTGTGTGTTCTCGGTGGGCTGTTTTGATCTGTATAGTGATGATGATGATGATGATGATGATGATGATGGTGTGTGTTCTCGGTGGGCTGTTTTGATCTGTATAGTGATGATGATGATGATGATGATGATGGTGTGTGTTCTCGGTGGGCTGTTTTGATCTGTATAGTGATGATGATGATGATGATGGTGTGTGTTCTCGGTGGGCTGTTTTGATCTGTATAGTGATGATGATGATGATGATGGTGTGTTCTAGGTGGGCTGTTTTGATCTGTATAGTGATGATGATGATGATGATGATGATGATGTGTGTTCTAGGTGGGCTGTTTTGATCTGTATAGTGATGATGATGATGATGATGATGATGGTGTGTGTTCTAGGTGGGCTGTTTTGATCTGTATAGTGATGATGATGGTGTGTGTTCTAGGTGGGCTGTTTTGATCTGTATAGTGATGATGATGATGGTGTGTGTTCTAGGTTGGCTGTTTTGATCTGTATAGTGATGATGATGATGTGTGTTCTAGGTGGGCTGTTTTGATCTGTATAGTGATGATGATGATGATGATGATGGTGTGTGTTCTAGGTTGGCTGTTTTGATCTGTATAGTGATGATGATGATGGTGTGTGTTCTCGGTGGGCTGTTTTGATCTGTATAGTGATGATGATGATGATGATGATGGTGTGTGTTCTAGGTTGGCTGTTTTGATCTGTATAGTGATGATGATGATGATGATGGTGTGTGTTCTAGGTTGGCTGTTTTGATCTGTATAGTGATGATGATGATGGTGTGTGTTCTAGGTGGGCTGTTTTGATCTGTATAGTGATGATGATGATGGTGTGTGTTCTAGGTGGGCTATTTTGATCTGTATAGTGATGATGATGATGATGATGATGATGATGATGATGGTGTGTGTTCTAGGTGGGCTGTTTTGATCTGTATAGTGATGATGATGATGATGATGTGTGTTCTAGGTGGGCTGTTTTGATCTGTATAGTGATGATGATGGTGATGATGATGATGATGGTGATGTGTGTTCTAGGTGGGCTGTTTTGATCTGTATAGTGATGATGATGATGATGATGATGGTGTGTGTTCTAGGTGGGCTGTTTTGATCTGTATAGTGATGATGATGATGATGATGATGGTGTGTGTTCTAGGTGGGCTGTTTTGATCTGTATAGTGATGATGATGATGATGTGTGTTCTAGGTGGGCTGTTTTGATCTGTATAGTGATGATGATGATGATGATGGTGTGTGTTCTAGGTGGGCTGTTTTGATCTGTATAGTGATGATGATGATGATGATGATGATGATGATGGTGTGTGTTCTAGGTGGGCTGTTTTGATCTGTATAGTGATGATGATGATGATGATGATGATGATGATGATGTGTGTTCTAGGTGGGCTGTTTTGATCTGTATAGTGATGATGATGATGATGGTGTGTTCGAGGTGGGCTGTTTTGATCTGTATAGTGATGATGATGATGATGATGATGATGGTGTGTGTTCTAGGTGGGCTGTTTTGATCTGTATAGTGATGATGATGATGGTGTGTGTTCTAGGTGGGCTGTTTTGATCTGTATAGTGATGATGATGATGATGGTGTGTGTTCTAGGTGGGCTGTTTTGATCTGTATAGTGATGATGATGATGGTGTGTGTTCTAGGTGGGCTGTTTTGATCTGTATAGTGATGATGATGATGATGATGATGGTGTGTGTTCGAGGTGGGCTGTTTTGATCTGTATAGTGATGATGATGATGATGATGATGATGGTGTGTGTTCTAGGTGGGCTGTTTTGATCTGTATAGTGATGGTGATGATGATGATGATGATGATGATGGTGTGTGTTCTAGGTGGGCTGTTTTGATCTGTATAGTGATGATGATGATGATGATGATGATGATGATGGTGTGTGTTCGAGGTGGGCTGTTTTGATCTGTATAGTGATGATGATGATGATGATGATGATGTGTGTTCTAGGTGGGCTGTTTTGATCTGTATAGTGATGATGATGATGATGGTGTGTGTTCTAGGTGGGCTGTTTTGATCTGTATAGTGATGATGATGATGATGATGGTGTGTGTTCGAGGTGGGCTGTTTTGATCTGTATAGTGATGATGATGATGATGATGATGGTGTGTGTTCTAGGTGGGCTGTTTTGATCTGTATAGTGATGATGATGATGATGATGATGATGGTGTGTGTTCTAGGTGGGCTGTTTTGATCTGTATAGTGATGATGATGATGATGATGATGATGGTGTGTGTTCTCGGTGGGCTGTTTTGATCTGTATAGTGATGATGATGATGATGGTGTGTGTTCTCGGTGGGCTGTTTTGATCTGTATAGTGATGATGATGATGGTGTGTGTTCTAGGTGGGCTGTTTTGATCTGTATAGTGATGATGATGGTGATGATGGTGTGTGTTCTAGGTGGGCTGTTTTGATCTGTATAGTGATGATGATGATGATGATGATGATGTGTGTTCTAGGTGGGCTGTTTTGATCTGTATAGTGATGATGATGATGGTGTGTGTTCGAGGTGGGCTGTTTTGATCTGTATAGTGATGATGATGATGATGATGATGATGGTGTGTGTTCTAGGTGGGCTGTTTTGATCTGTATAGTGATGATGATGATGATGGTGTGTGTTCTAGGTGGGCTGTTTTGATCTGTATAGTGATGATGATGATGGTGTGTGTTCTAGGTGGGCTGTTTTGATCTGTATAGTGATGATGATGATGGTGTGTGTTCTAGGTGGGCTGTTTTGATCTGTATAGTGATGATGATGATGATGATGATGATGTGTGTTCTCGGTGGGCTGTTTTGATCTGTATAGTGATGATGATGATGATGATGATGGTGTGTGTTCTAGGTGGGCTGTTTTGATCTGTATAGTGATGATGATGATGATGATGGTGTGTGTTCTCGGTGGGCTGTTTTGATCTGTATAGTGATGATGATGATGATGATGATGATGATGGTGTGTGTTCTAGGTGGGCTGTTCTGATCTGTATAGTGATGATGATGATGATGATGATGATGGTGTGTGTTCTCGGTGGGCTGTTTTGATCTGTATAGTGATGATGATGATGATGGTGGTGTGTGTTCTAGGTGGGCTGTTTTGATCTGTATAGTGATGATGATGATGATGGTGGTGTGTGTTCTAGGTGGGCTGTTTTGATCTGTATAGTGATGATGATGATGGTGTGTGTTCTAGGTGGGGTGTTTTGATCTGTATAGTGATGATGATGATGGTGTGTGTTCTAGGTGGGCTGTTTTGATCTGTATAGTGATGATGATGGTGTGTGTTCTAGGTGGGCTGTTTTGATCTGTATAGTGATGATGATGATGATGATGATGGTGTGTGTTCTCGGTGGGCTGTTTTGATCTGTATAGTGATGATGATGATGGTGTGTGTTCGAGGTGGGCTGTTTTGATCTGTATAGTGATGATGATGATGATGATGATGATGGTGTGTGTTCTAGGTGGGCTGTTTTGATCTGTATAGTGATGATGATGATGATGATGATGATGATGATGGTGTGTGTTCTAGGTGGGGTGTTTTGATCCTTATAGTGATGATGATGATGATGGTGTGTGTTCTAGGTGGGGTGTTTTGATCCTTATAGTGATGATCCTCGTCTGGGGATCCAGAAGATCAGTCTGTGTAAATACAGCTGTAGACTGGTGGTGGCCGGGACCGCTGGACAGGTACCACACACACACACACACACACACACACACACACACACACACACACACACACACACACACACACACACACACACACACTGTGTTTGTGTAATTAGACACTCCCTCTTCTTCTTGAGAGCCAATAAAATCTAAGTTCTCTCTGTCTGCCTGTCTCTCTCTCTCTGTCTGTGTGTGTCTCTCTCTGTCTGTCTGTGTGTCTCTCTCTCTCTCTGTCTGTGTGTATGTCTCTGTCTGTCTGTGTGTGTGTGTCTCTGTCTCTCTCTGTCTCTCTCTGTCTTTGTCTGTCTGTGTGTGTCTCTCTCGCTGTCTCTGTCTGTCTGTGTGTGTCTCTCTCGCTGTCTCTGTCTGTCTGTGTGTGTCTCTGTGTGTGTGTGTGTCTCTCTCTCTGTCTCTGTCTGTGTGTGTGTCCTCTCTCTCTCTCTCTCTCTCTCTCTCTGTGTGTGTGTGTGTGTGTGTGTGTGTGTGTGTGTGTCTCTCTCTGTCTCTGTCTGTGTGTGTCTCTGTCTGTGTGTGTCTCTCTCTCTCTGTCTCTGTGTGTGTCTGTGTCTCTCTGTCTCTGTGTTTGTCTGTGTGTGTTTGTCTGTGTGTGTTTGTCTGTGTGTGTTTGTCTGTGTGTGTTTGTCTGTGTGTGTTTGTCTGTGTGTGTTTGTCTGTGTGTGTGTGTCTGTCTGTGTGTGTGTGTCTGTGTGTGTGTCTCTGTGTGTGTCTCTCTCTGTGTGTCTCTCTCTGTCTGTGTCTCTCTCTGTGTGTCTGTGTCTCTGTGTGTGTCTCTCTCTGTGTCTCTGTGTGTCTCTGTCTGTGTCTCTCTCTGTGTGTCTGTGTCTCTGTGTGTGTCTCTCTGTGTGTCTCTGTGTGTCTGTGTCTCTGTGTGTCTCTCTCTGTGTCTCTCTCTGTGTCTCTCTCTGTGTGTCTGTGTCTCTGTGTCTCTGTCTGTGTCTCTCTCTGTGTGTCTGTTTCTCCAGGTGATCGTGCTGGGTCTGAGTGATGAATGGTCGGACCACACGGTCGATGTCTCCACGGTGGACCTGCTTCAGGACCGAGAAGGGTTCACCTGGAAGGGCCATGATAGGCTGGAGCCCCGAGCCAGCCCCGCCCCCTTCCCTCCAGGCTTCCAACCATTGGTCCTGGTGCAGGCCCTGCCCCCAGCCTCTGTTACCTCCGTGATGCTGCATGCGGAGTGGAACCTCGTAGCGTTCGGGACCAGTCACGGCTTCGGACTGTTTGACTACCACAGACGCACTGCTGTTCTGGCCAGGTACACACACACACACACACACACACACCACACACACACAGGCACAGAGAACACACACACACACACCACACACACACACAGGCACAGAGAACACACACACACACACCACACACACACACAGGCACAGAGAACACACACACACACACCACACACACACACAGGCACAGAGAACACACACACACACACACACCACACACACACAGGCACAGAGAACACACACACCCACACACACACACAGACACAGAGAACACACACACCCACACACACACACACACAGACACAGAGAACACACACACACACACACCACACACACCACACACACACAGACACAGAGAACACACACACACACAGACACAGAGAACACACACACACACAGAACACACACACACACACACGCACACGACTGTACTGGCCAGGTAGAGACACACACACGCTGTTCTGTCTCTGTTGTCTCCAGATGTCCCCTCTGTTGTCTCCAGGTGTCCCCTCTGTTGTCTCCAGATGTCCCCTCTGGTGTGTTAATCTGTTCTGTCTCTCTGTTGTCTCCAGATGTCCCCTCTGTTGTCTCCAGATGTCCCCTCTGTTGTCTCCAGGTGTCCCCTCTGTTGTCTCCAGATGTCCCCTCTGGTGTGTTAATCTGTTCTGTCTCTGTTGTCTCCAGATGTCCCCTCTGTTGTCTCCAGATGTCCCCTCTGTTGTCTCCAGGTGTCCCCTCTGTTGTCTCCAGATGTCCCTTCTGTTGTCTCCAGATGTCCCCTCTGGTGTGTTAATCTGTTCTGTCTCTGTTGTCTCCAGATGTCCCCTCTGTTGTCTCCAGATGTCCCCTCTGTTGTCTCCAGGTGTCCCCTCTGGTGTGTTAATCTGTTCTGTCTCTGTTGTCTCCAGATGTCCCCTCTGTTGTCTCCAGATGTCCCCTCTGTTGTCTCCAGGTGTCCCCTCTCTTGTCTCCAGATGTCCCCTCTGTTGTCTCCAGATGTCCCCTCTGGTGTGTTAATCTGTTCTGTCTCTGTTGTCTCCAGATGTCCCCTCTGTTGTCTCCAGATGTCCCCTCTGTTGTCTCCAGATGTCCCCTCTGTTGTCTCCAGGTGTCCCCTCTGTTGTCTCCAGGTGTCCTCTCTGTTGTCTCCAGATGTCCTCTCTGTTGTCTCCAGATGTCCCCTCTGGTGTCTCCAGATGTCCCCTCTGGTGTCTCCAGATGTCCCCTCTGGTGTGTTAATCTGTTCTGTCTCTCTGTTGTCTCCAGATGTCCCCTCTGTTGTCTCCAGGTGTCCCTTCTGTTGTCTCCAGATGTCCCCTCTGGTGTGTTAATCTGTTCTGTCTCTCTGTTGTCTCCAGATGTCCCCACTGTTGTCTCCAGATGTCCCCTCTGTTGTCTCCAGGTGTCCCCTCTGTTGTCTCCAGGTGTCCCCTCTGGTGTGTTAATCTGTTCTGTCTCTGTTGTCTCCAGATGTCCCCACTGTTGTCTCCAGATGTCCCCTCTGTTGTCTCCAGGTGTCCCCTCTGGTGTGTTAATCTGTTCTGTCTCTCTGTTGTCTCCAGGTGTCCCCTCTGTTGTCTCCAGATGTCCCCTCTGTTGTCTCCAGGTGTCCCCTCTGTTGTCTCCAGGTGTCCCCTCTGTTGTCTCCAGGTGTCCCCTCTGTTGTCTCCAGATGTCCCCTCTGTTGTCTCCAGATATCCCCTCTGTTGTCTCCAGGTGTCCCCTCTGTTGTCTCCAGATGTCCCCTCTGTTGTCTCCAGGTGTCCCCTCTGTTGTCTCCAGATGTCCCCTCTGTTGTCTCCAGGTGTCCCTTCTGTTGTCTCCAGATGTCCCCTCTGGTGTGTTAATCTGTTCTGTCTCTCTGTTGTCTCCAGATGTCCCCACTGTTGTCTCCAGGTGTCCCCTCTGTTGTCTCCAGGTGTCCCCTCTGTTGTCTCCAGGTGTCCCCTCTGGTGTGTTAATCTGTTCTGTCTCTCTGTTGTCTCCAGGTGTCCCCTCTGTTGTCTCCAGATGTCCCCTCTGTTGTCTCCAGATGTCCCCACTGTTGTCTCCAGATGTCCCCTCTGTTGTCTCCAGATGTCCCCTCTGGTGTGTTAAACTGTTCTGTCTCTCTGTCGTCTCCAGATGTCCCCTCTGTTGTCTCCAGATGTCCCCTCTGGTGTGTTAAACTGTTCTGTCTCTCTGCTGTCTCCAGATGTCCCCTCTGTTGTCTCCAGATGTCCCCTCTGTTGTCTCCAGGTGTCCCCTCTGCTGTCTCCAGATGTCCCCTCTGTTGTGTTAATCTGTTCTGTGTCTCTGCTGTCTCCAGGTGCACCCTGCACCCTAACGACTCCCTAGCGATGGAGGGTCCTCTCAGCAGAGTGAAGAGTCTGAAGAAGTCTCTCAGACAGAGCTTCAGACGAATCCGGAAGAGTAGAGTGTCTGGGAAGAAACGTCCCGTCCCCACCCCTACCAGCAAGGTAACACACGCAGTGGGACATCCCCACCCCTACCAGCAAGGTACCACACGCAGTGGGACATCCCCACCCCTACCAGCAAGGTACCACACGCAGTGGGACATCCCCACCCCTACCAGCAAGGTACCACACGCAGTGGGACATCCCCACCCCTACCAGCAAGGTACCACACGCAGTGGGACATCCCCACCCCTACCAGCAAGGTACCACACGCAGTGGGACATCCCCACCCCTACCAGCAAGGTACCACACGCAGTGGGACATCCCCACCCCTACCAGCAAGGTACCACACGCAGTGGGACATCCCCACCCCTACCAGCAAGGTAACACACGCAGTGGGACATCCCCACCCCTACCAGCAAGGTACCACACGCAGTGGGACATCCCCACCCCTACCAGCAAGGTACCACACGCAGTGGGACATCCCCACCCCTACCAGCAAGGTACCACACGCAGTGGGACATCCCCACCCCTACCAGCAAGGTACCACACGCAGTGGGACATCCCCACCCCTACCAGCAAGGTACCACACGCAGTGGGACATCCCCACCCCTACCAGCAAGGTACCACACGCAGTGGGACATCCCCACCCCTACCAGCAAGGTACCACACGCAGTGGGACATCCCCACCCCTACCAGCAAGGTACCACACGCAGTGGGACACTAGTCTATCTCCTGTAGTGTCTGGGAAGAAACGTCCCGTCCCCACCCCTACCAGCAAGGTAACACACGCAGTGGGACATCCCCACCCCTACCAGCAAGGTACCACACGCAGTGGGACATCCCCACCCCTTCCAGCAAGGTACCACACGCAGTGGGACAGCTTGATGTACAGGACACCCCCTGGACAGGACACTAGTCTATCTCCTGTCTCTGTAGTGAGACAGCTTGATGTACCAGGACACCCCCTGGACAGGACACTAGTCTATCTCCTGTTTCTGTAGTGAGACAGCTTGATGTACCAGGACACCTCCTGGACAGGACACTAGTCTATCTCCTGTTTCTGTAGTGAGACAGCTTGATGTACCAGGACACCCCCTGGACAGGACACTAGTCTATCTCCTGTTTCTGTAGTGAGACAGCTTGATGTACCAGGACAACCCCTGGACAGGACACTAGTCTATCTCCTGTTTCTGTAGTGAATTTCAGTGTGAATTTCCCAACGCACCCTGGATGTCTAGAATGAGCATCAAACCAGAGGGTGTGAATTTCCCAACGCACCCTGGATGTCTAGAATGAGCATCATGATGAATCTACGTGACACCGTTCTATGGCAGCCCAACATTATATGGGGAATATTTAAATAATGATATGTCATTGAATGTCTAGAATTCCATCAGTACTCACAACATATCAAATAGATTTGGTTCTCACAGTATAATACGTTGGTTGGTTCTCACAGAGCTTCCAATGAGTGTGACATCAATTCCTGTGTGTGTGTGTAGATCCAGGAGGCCAACGCGGCGCTAGCTGACCAGGAGGAAGTAGCTCCGGTGCAGAGGAGGATCGAGCCGAGATCAGCTGACGACTCTCTATCAGGAGTGGTGCGATGCCTCTGTTTCGCTGATACGTACCTCAGAGACGGTATGATATGATTCTGTCTGATACGTACCTTAGAGACGGTATGATTCTGTCTGATACGTACCTTAGAGACGGTATGGTATGATTCTGTCTGATACGTACCTTAGAGACGGTATGATTCTGTCTGATACGTACCTTAGAGACGGTATGATTCTGTCTGATACGTACCTTAGAGACGGTATGATTCTGTCTGATACGTACCTTAGAAACGGTATGATTCTGTCTGATACGTACCTTAGAGACGGTGTGATTCTGTCTGATACGTACCTCAGAGACGGTATGGTATGATTCTGTCTGATACGTACCTTAGAGACGGTATGGTATGATTCTGTCTGATACGTACCTTAGAGACGGTATGATTCTGTCTGATACGTACCTTAGAGACGGTATGATTCTGTCTGATACGTACCTTAGAGACGGTATGATATGATTCTGTCTGATACGTACCTTAGAGACGGTATGATTCTGTCTGATACGTACCTTAGAAACGGTATGATTCTGTCTGATACGTACCTCAGAGACGGTATGATTCTGTCTGATACGTACCTCAGAGACGGTATGGTATGATTCTGTCTGATACGTACCTTAGAGACGGTATGATTCTGTCTGATACGTACCTTAGAGACGGTATGATTCTGTCTGATACGTACCTCAGAGACGGTATGGTATGATTCTGTCTGATACGTACCTTAGAGACGGTATGATTCTGTCTGATACGTACCTCAGAGACGGTATGATTCTGTCTGATACGTACCTTAGAGACGGTATGATTCTGTCTGATACGTACCTTAGAGACGGTATGATTCTGTCTGATACGTACCTTAGAGACGGTATGATTCTGTCTGATACGTACCTTAGAGACGGTATGATTCTGTCTGATACGTACCTTAGAGACGGTATGATATGATTCTGTCTGATACGTACCTTAGAGACGGTGTGATTCTGTCTGATACGTACCTTAGAGACGGTGTGATTCTGTTTGATACGTACCTTAGAGACGGTATGATATGATTCTGTCTGATACGTACCTTAGAGACGGTATGATTCTGTCTGATACGTACCTTAGAGACGGTATGATTCTGTCTGATACGTACCTCAGAGACGGTATGATTCTGTCTGATACGTACCTCAGAGACGGTATGATTCTGTCTGATACGTACCTTAGAGACGGTATGATTCTGTCTGATACGTACCTTAGAGACGGTATGATTCTGTCTGATACGTACCTTAGAGACGGTGTGATTCTGTCTGATATGTACCTTAGAGACGGTATGATATGATTCTGTCTGGTACGTACCTTAGAGACGGTGTGATTCTGTCTGATACGTACCTTAGAGACGGTATGATTCTGTCTGATACGTACCTCAGAGACGGTATGATTCTGTCTGATACGTACCTTAGAGACGGTATGATTCTGTCTGATACGTACCTTAGAGACGGTATGATTCTGTCTGATACGTACCTCAGAGATGGTATGATATGATTCTGTCTGATACGTACCTTAGAGACGGTATGGTTCTGTCTGATACGTACCTTAGAGACGGTATGATTCTGTCTGATACGTACCTTAGAGACGGTATGATTCTGTCTGATACGTACCTTAGAGACGGTATGATTCTGTCTGATACGTACCTTAGAGACGGTATGATTCTGTCTGATACGTACCTTAGAGACGGTATGATATGATTCTGTCTGATACGTACCTTAGAGACGGTATGATTCTGTCTGATACGTACCTTAGAGACGGTATGATTCTGTCTGATACGTACCTTAGAGACGGTATGATTCTGTCTGATACGTACCTTAGAAACGGTATGATTCTGTCTGATACGTACCTCAGAGACGGTATGATTCTGTCTGATACGTACCTTAGAGACGGTATGGTATGATTCTGTCTGATACGTACCTTAGAGACGGTATGATATGATTCTGTCTGATACGTACCTTAGAGACGGTATGATTCTGTCTGATACGTACCTTAGAGACGGTATGATTCTGTCTGATACGTACCTTAGAGACGGTATGATATGATTCTGTCTGATACGTACCTCAGAGACGGTATGATTCTGTCTGATACGTACCTCAGAGACGGTATGATTCTGTCTGGTACGTACCTTAGAGACGGTATGATTCTGTCTGATACGTACCTTAGAGACGGTATGATTCTGTCTGATACGTACCTTAGAGACGGTATGATATGATTCTGTCTGATACGTACCTTAGAGACGGTATGATTCTGTCTGATACGTACCTTAGAGACGGTATGATTCTGTCTGATACGTACCTTAGAGACGGTATGATTCTGTCTGATACGTACCTTAGAGACGGTATGATTCTGTCTGATACGTACCTTAGAGACGGTATGATTCTGTCTGATACGTACCTCAGAGACGGTATGATTCTGTCTGATACGTACCTTAGAGACGGTATGGTATGATTCTGTCTGATACGTACCTTAGAGACGGTATGATATGATTCTGTCTGATACGTACCTTAGAGACGGTATGATTCTGTCTGATACGTACCTTAGAGACGGTATGATTCTGTCTGATACGTACCTTAGAGACGGTATGATATGATTCTGTCTGATACGTACCTCAGAGACGGTATGATTCTGTCTGATACGTACCTTAGAGACGGTATGATATGATTCTGTCTGATACGTACCTTAGAGACGGTATGATTCTGTCTGATACGTACCTTAGAGACGGTATGATTCTGTCTGATACGTACCTTAGAGACGGTATGATTCTGTCTGATACGTACCTCAGAGACGGTATGATTCTGTCTGATACGTACCTTAGAGACGGTATGATTCTGTCTGATACGTACCTTAGAGACGGTGTGATTCTGTCTGATACGTACCTTAGAGACGGTATGATTCTGTCTGATACGTACCTTAGAGACGGTATGATATGATTCTGTCTGATACGTACCTTAGAGACGGTATGATTCTGTCTGATACGTACCTTAGAGACGGTATGATTCTGTCTGATACGTACCTTAGAGACGGTATGATATGATTCTGTCTGATACGTACCTTAGAGACGGTATGATTCTGTCTGATACGTACCTCAGAGACGGTATGATATGATTCTGTCTGATACGTACCTTAGAGACGGTATGATTCTGTCTGATACGTACCTTAGAGACGGTATGATTCTGTCTGATACGTACCTTAGAGACGGTATGATTCTGTCTGATACGTACCTTAGAGACGGTATGATATGATTCTGTCTGATACGTACCTTAGAGACGGTATGATTCTGTCTGATACGTACCTTAGAGACGGTATGGTATGATTCTGTCTGATACGTACCTTAGAGACGGTATGATTATGTCTGATACGTACCTTAGAGACGGTATGATTCTGTCTGATACGTACCTCAGAGACGGTATGATTCTGTCTGATACGTACCTTAGAGACGGTATGATTCTGTCTGATACGTACCTTAGAGACGGTATGATTCTGTCTGATACGTACCTCAGAGATGGTATGATATGATTCTGTCTGATACGTACCTTAGAGACGGTATGATTCTGTCTGATACGTACCTTAGAGACGGTATGATTCTATCTGATACGTACCTTAGAGACGGTATGATTCTGTCTGATACGTACCTTAGAGACGGTATGATTCTGTCTGATACGTACCTTAGAGACGGTATGATTCTGTCTGATACGTACCTTAGAGACGGTATGATTCTGTCTGATACGTACCTCAGAGACGGTATGATTCTGTCTGATACGTACCTTAGAGACGGTATGATTCTGTCTGATACGTACCTTAGAGACGGTATGATTCTGTCTGATACGTACCTTAGAGACGGTATGATATGATTCTGTCTGATACGTACCTCAGAGACGGTATGATTCTGTCTGATACGTACCTTAGAGACGGTATGATTCTGTCTGATACGTACCTCAGAGACGGTATGATTCTGTCTGATACGTACCTTAGAGACGGTATGATTCTGTCTGATACGTACCTTAGAGACGGTATGATTCTGTCTGATACGTACCTTAGAGACGGTATGGTATGATTCTGTCTGATACGTACCTTAGAGACGGTATGATTATGTCTGATACGTACCTTAGAGACGGTATGATTCTGTCTGATACGTACCTCAGAGACTGTATGATTCTGTCTGATACGTACCTTAGAGACGGTATGATTCTGTCTGATACGTACCTTAGAGACGGTATGATTCTGTCTGATACGTACCTCAGAGATGGTATGATATGATTCTGTCTGATACGTAACTTAGAGACGGTATGATATGATTCTGTCTGATACGTACCTTAGAGACGGTATGATTCTGTCTGAAACAGTTGCCAGAAGTTTACATACACTTGGGTTGGAGTCATTAAAACTAGTTGTTCAACCACTCCACAAATTTCTTGCTAACAAACTATAGCTTTGGCAAGTCGGTTAGGACATTACTTTGTGCATGACACAAGTAATTTTTCCAACAATTGTTTACAGACAGATTATTTCACTTACAATTCACTGTATCACAATTCCAGTGGGTCAGTTTACATACACTAAGTTGACTGTGCCTTTAAACAGCTTGGAAAATTCGAGAAAATTATGTAATGGCTTTATAAGCTTCTGATAGACTAATTGACATCATTTGAGTCAGTTGGAGGTGTACCTGTGGATGTATTTCAAGGCCTACCTTCAAACTCAGTGCCTCTTTGCTTGACATCATGGGAAAATCAAAAGAAATCTGCCAAGACCTCAGAAAGAAGATTGTAGACCTCCACAAGTCTGGTTCATCCTTGGGAGCAATTTCAAAACGCCTGAAGGTACCACGTTCATCTGTACAAACAATAGTACGCAAGTATAAACACCATGGGACCAGGCAGCTGTCATACCGCTCAGGAAGGAGACGCGTTCTGTCTCCTGGAGTACTTTGGTGCGAAAAGTGCAAATCAAATCAAATTTATTTATATAGCCCTTCGTACATCAGCTGATATCTCAAAGTGCTGTACAGAAACCCAGCCTAAAACCCCAAACAGCAAGCAATGCAGGTGTAGAAGCACGGTGGCTAGGAAAAACTCCCTAGAAAAGCCAAAACCTAGGAAGAAACCTAGAGAGGAACCAGGCTATGTGGGGTGGCCAGTCCTCTTCTGGCTGTGCCGGGTAGAGATTATAACAGAACATGGCCAAGATGTTCAAATGTTCATAAATGACCAGCATGGTCGAATAATAATAAGGCAGAACAGTTGAAACTGGAGCAGCAGCACGGCCAGGTGGACTGGGGACAGCAAGGAGTCATCATGTCAAGTAGTCCTGGGGCATGGTCCTAGGGCCGCGGTTCAGTTGAAACTGGAGCAGCAGCACGGCCAGGTGGACTGGGGACAGCAAGGAGTCATCATGTCAGGTAGTCCTGGGGCATGGTCCTAGGGCTCAGGTCCTCCGAGAGAGAGAGAAGGAGAGAATTAGAGAACGCACACTTAGATTCACACAGGACACCGAATTGGACAGGAGAAGTACTCCAGATATAACAAACTGACCCCAGCCCCCGACACATAAACTACTGCAGCATAAATACTGAAGGCTGAGACAGGAGGGGTCAGGAGACACTGTGGCCCCACCCGAGGACACCCCGGACAGGGCCAAACAGGAAGGATATAACCCCACCCACTATGCCAAAGCACAGCCCCCACACCACTGGAGGGATATCTTCAACCACCAACTTACCATCCTGAGACAAAGCTGAGTATAGCCCGCAAAGATCTCCGCCACGGCACAACCCAAGGGGGGCGCCAACCCAGACAGGATGACCACATCAGTGAATCAACCCACTCAGGTGACGCACCCCCTCAGGGACGGCATGAGAGAGCCCCAGCAAGCCAGTGACTCAGCCCCTGTAATAGGGTTAGAGGCAGAGAATCCCAGTGGAAAGAGGGGAACCGGCCAGGCAGAGACAGCAAGGGTGGTTCGTTGCTCCAGAGCCTTTCCGTTCACCTTCCCACTCCTGGGCCAGACTACACTCAATCATATGACCCACTGAAGAGATGAGTCTTCAGTAAAGACTTAAAGGTTGAGACCGAGTTTGCGTCTCTGACATGGGTAGGCAGACCGTTCCATAAAAATGGAGCTCTATAGGAGAAAGCCCTGCCTCCAGCTGTTTGCTTAGAAATTCTAGGGACAATTAGGAGGCCTGCGTCTTGTGACCGTAGCGTACGTGTAGGTATGTACGGCAGGACCAAATCAGAGAGATAGGTAGGAGCAAGCCCATGCAATGCTTTGTAGGTTAGCAGTAAAACCTTGAAATCAGCCCTTGCTTTGACAGGAAGCCAGTGTAGGGAGGCTAGCACTGGAGTAATATGATCAAATTTTTTGGTTCTAGTCAGGATTCTAGCAGCCGTATTTAGCACTAACTGAAGTTTATTTAGTGCTTTATCCGGGTAGCCGGAAAGTAGAGCATTGCAGTAGTCTAACCTAGAAGTGACAAAAGCATGGATTAATTTTTCTGCATCATTTTTGGACAGAAAGTTTCTGATTTTTGCAATGTTACGTAGATGGAAAAAAGCTGTCCTTGAAATGGTCTTGATATGTTCTTCAAAAGAGAGATCAGGGTCCAGAGTAACGCCGAGGTCCTTCACAGTTTTATTTGAGATGACTGTACAACCATTAAGATTAATTGTCAGATTCAACAGAAGATCTCTTTGTTTCTTGGGACCTAGAACAAGCATCTCTGTTTTATCCGAGTTTAAAAGTAGAAAGTTTGCTGCCATCCACTTCCTTATGTCTGAAACACATGCTTCTAGCGAGGGCAATTTTGGGGCTTCACCATGTTTCATTGAAATGTACAGCTGTGTATCATCCGCATAGCAGTGAAAGTTAACATTATGTTTTCGAATAACATCCCCAAGAGGTAAAATATATAGTGAAAACAACAGCGGTCCTAAAACGGAACCTTGAGGAACACCGAAATTTACAGTTGATTTGTCAGAGGACAAACCATCCACAGAGACAAACTGATATCTTTCCGACAGATAAGATCTAAACCAGGCCAGAACTTGACCGTGTAGACCAATTTGGGTTTCCAATCTCTCCAAAAGAATGTGGTGATCGATGGTATCAAAAGCAGCACTAAGGTCTAGGAGCACGAGGACAGATGCAGAGCCTCGGTCCGATGCCATTAAAATGTCATTTACCACCTTCACAAGTGCCGTCTCAGTGCTATGATGGGGTCTAAAACCAGACTGAAGCATTTCATATACATTGTTTGTCTTCAGGAAGGCAGTGAGTTGCTGAGCAACAGCCTTTTCTAAGATTTTTGAGAGGAATGGAAGATTCGATATAGGCCGATAGTTTTTTATATTTTCTGGGTCAAGGTTTGGCTTTTTCAAGAGAGGCTTTATTACTGCCACTTTTAGTGAGTTTGGTACACATCCGGTGGATAGAGAGCCGTTTATTATGTTCAACATAGGAGGGCCAAGCACAGGAAGCAGCTCTTTCAGTAGTTTAGTTGGAATAGGGTCCAGTAAGCAGCTTGAAGGTTTAGAGGCCATGATTATTTTCATCATTGTGTCAAGAGATATAGTACTAAAACACTTGAGCGTCTCTCTTGATCCTAGGTCCACGCAGAGTTGTGCAGACTCAGGACAACTGAGCTTTGAAGGAATACGCAGATTTAAGGAGGAGTCTGTAATTTGCTTTCTAATAATCATAATTTTTTCCTCAAAGAAGTTCATGAATTTATCACTGCTAAAGTGAAAGTCATCCTCTCTTGGGGAATGCTGCTTTTTAGTTAGCTTTGCGACCGTATCAAAAAGGAATTTTGGATTGTTCTTATTGTCCTCAATTAAGTTAGAAAAATAGGATGATCGAGCAGCAGTAAGGGCTCTTCGGTACTGCACGGTACTGTCTTTCCAAGCTAGACGGAAGACTTCCAGTTTGGTGTGGCGCCATTTCCGTTCCAATTTTCTGGAAGCTTGCTTCAGAGCTCGGGTATTTTCTGTGTACCAGGGAGCTAGTTTCTTATGAGAAATGTTTTTAGTTTTTAGGGGTGCAACTGCATCTAGGGTATTGCGCAAGGTTAAATTGAGTTCCTCAGTTAGGTGGTTAACTGATTTTTGTCCTCTGGTGTCATTGGGTAGACAGAGGGAATCTGGAAGGACATCAAGGAATCTTTGTGTTGTCTGTGAATTTATAGCACGACTTTTGATGTTCCTTGGTTGGGGTCTGAGCAGATTATTTGTTGCAATTGCAAACGTAATAAAATGGTGGTCCGATAGTCCTGGATTATGAGGAAAAACATTAAGATCCACAACATTTATTCCATGGGACAAAACTAGGTCCAGCGTATGACTGTGACAGTGAGTGGGTCCAGAGACATGTTGGACAAAACCCACTGAGTCGATGATGGCTCCGAAAGCCTTTTGGAGTGGGTCTGTGGACTTTTCCATGTGAATATTAAAGTCACCAAAGATTAGAATATTATCTGCTATGACTACAAGGTCCGATAGGAATTCAGGGAACTCAGTGAGGAACGCTGTATATGACCCAGGAGGCCTGTAAACAGTAGCTATAAAAAGTGATTGAGTAGGCTGCATAGATTTCATGACTAGAAGCTCAAAAGACGAAAACGTCATTTTTTTTTTTGTAAATTGAAATTTGCTATCGTAAATGTTAGCAACACCTCCGCCTTTGCGGGATGCACGGGGGATATGGTCACTAGTGTAGCCAGGAGGTGAGGCCTCATTTAACACAGTAAATTCATCAGGCTTAAGCCATGTTTCAGTCAGGCCAATCACATCAAGATTATGATCAGTGATTAGTTCATTGACTATAATTGCCTTTGAAGTAAGGGATCTAACATTAAGTAGCCCTATTTTGAGATGTGAGGTATCATGATCTCTTTCAATAATGACAGGAATGGAGGTGGTCTTTATCCTAGTGAGATTGCTAAGGCGAACACCGCCATGTTTAGTTTTGCGCAACCTAGGTCGAGGCACAGACACGGTCTCAATGGTAATAGCTGAGCTGACTACACTGACTATGCTAGTGGCAGACTCCACTATGCTGGCAGGCTGGCTAACAGCCTGCTGCCTGGCCTGCACCCTATTTCATTGTGGAGCTAGAGGAGTTAGAGCCCTGTCTATGTTGGTAGATAAGATGAGAGCACCCCTCCAGCTAGGATGGAGTCCGTCACTCCTCAGCAGGTCAGGCTTGGTCCTGTTTGTGGGTGAGTCCCAAAAAGAGGGCCAATTATCTACAAATTCTAACTTTTCGGAGGGGCAGAAAACAGTTTTCAACCAGCGATTGAGTTGTGAGACTCTGCTGTAGAGCTCATCACTCCCCCTAACTGGGAGGGGGCCAGAGACAATTACTCGATGCCGACACATCTTTCTAGCTGATTTACACGCAGAAGCTATGTTGCGCTTGGTGATCTCTGACTGTTTCATCCTAACATCGTTGGTGCCGACGTGGATAACAATATCTCTATACTCTCTACACTCGCCAGTTTTAGCTTTAGCCAGCACCATCTTCAGATTAGCCTTAACGTCGGTAGCCCTGCCCCCGGTAAACAATGTATGATCGCTGGATGATTCGTTTTAAGTCTAATACTGCGGGTAATGGAGTCGCCAATGACTAGAGTTTTCAATTTGTCAGAGCTAATGGTGGGAAGCTTCGCGTCTCAGACCCCGTAACGGGAGGAGTATAGACCAGAGAAGGCTCGGCCTCTGACTCCGACTCGCTACTTAATGGGGAAAACCGGTTGAAAGTTTCTGTCGGCTGAATGAGCGACACCGGTTGAGCGTTCCTACAGCATTTCCTTCCAGAAACCGTGAGAAAGTTGTCCGGCTGCGGGGACTGTGCCAGGGGATTTATACTACTATCTGTACTTGCTGGTGGCACAGACGCTGTTTCATCCTTTCCTACACTGAAATTACCCTTGCCTAACGATTGCGTCTGAAGCCGGGCTTGTAGCACAGCTATCCTCGCCGTAAGGCGAGTACAGCGACTGCAATTAGAAGGCATCATGTTAATGTTACTACTTAGCTTCGGGTGTTGGAGGTCCTGACGAATCGTGTCCAGATAAAGCGTCCGGAGTGAAAAAGTTGTGGGTGGAAAAAAAAAATATATATATATATATGTGTGTGTGTGTATAACAACAGTAATTAAAAAGTAAAAACCGTAAAATTGTCAGGTAGCAAAATAGGTTGGCAACAAAACGCACAGCACAGCAACTCGAAAACAGGTCTGCAAGTTGTGACCGGAAGTCAATCACAAAATCATCTATCAAAAAAAAGCACTGTGAGCACTGTGTATCTTACCTGAGCAAATCAATCCCAGAACAACAGCAAGGACCTTGTGAAGATGCTGGACGAAACAGGTACAAAAGTATCTATATCCACAGTCCTATATCGACAAACTGAAAGGTCGCTCAGCAACGAAGAAGCCACTTCTCCAAAACCACCATTTAAAAAAAGCCAGACTACGATTTGCAACTGCACATGGAGACAAAGATCATACATTTTGGAGAAATGTCCTCTGGTCTGATTAAACAAAAATAGAACTGTTTAGCCATAATGACCATCGTTATGTTTGAAGGAAAAAGGGGCACGCTTGCAAGCCGAAGAACACCATCCCAGCCATGAAGCACCAGTCAGGAAGTTTAAGCTTGGTCGCAAATGGGTCTTCCAAATGGACAATGACCCCCAAGCATACTTCCAAGTTGTGGCAAAATGGCTTAACCTGTTGCATCGGATCCGGGATTCTATTTATAGCCTCAAGCTCATTAGCATAACGCAACGTTAACCATTCATGAAAATCGCAAATGAAATGAAATAAATATATTTGCTCTCAAGCTTAGACTTTTGTTAACAACACTGTCATCTCAGATTTTCAAAATATGCTTTTCAACCATAGCTAAACAAGCATTTGTGTAAGAGTATTGATTGCTAACATAGCTATAAGGCTAGAATTCAGCCAGCAACATTTTCACAAAAACAAGAAAATAATTCAAATAAAATCATTTACCTTTGAAGAACTTCAGATGTTTTCAATGAGGAGACTCTCAGTTAGATAGCAAATGTTCAGTTTTTCAAAAAAATATTATTTGTGTAGGACAAATCGCTCACAGTTATAGCCTCAAGCTCATTAGCATAATGTAACATTAACGATTTCTGAAAATCGCAAATAAAATGAAAATAATGCGCCTGCTCTAAAGCTTAGCCTTTTCTTAACAACACTGTCAGATTTTCAAAATATGCTTTTGAACCATCGCTATTCACTAATTTGTGTAAGAGTATGCTAAGCTAGCTTAGCATTTTGAGTAGCATTTAGCACGCAACATTTTCACAAAAACCAGATAACCAAATAAATAAAATCATTTACCTTTGAAGAGCTTCGGATGTTTTCAATGAGGAGACTCTCAGTTACATAGCAAATGTTCAGTTTTTCCTGAAAGCGTCTTTGTGTAGGAGAAATCGCTCCATTTTGTACATCACATTTGGCTACCGAAACGAACCGAAAATTCAGTCACCAACAACGTTTTCCGAATTAACTCCATAATATTGACCGAAACATGGCAAACGTTGTTTGGAATCAATCCTCAAGGTGTTTTTTCACATATCTCTTCATTGATATATCGTTCGTGGAAGCCTGCTTTCTTCTCTGAATTCCATGGAAAAATACTTGCAGCTGAGGTTTGCGCACCAATTTCGGCGCAGGACACCGGGGCGGACACCTGGTAAATGTGGTCTCTTATGGTCAATCTTCCAATGATATGCCTACAAATACGTCACAATGCTGCAGACACATTCGGGAAACGACAGAAAGGGCAGACTCATTCCTCTCGCATTCACAGCCATATAAGGAGACAATGGAAAACAGAGCCTCAAAAATCCTGCTCATTTCCTGGATGCCGTCTCATCTTGGTTTTGCCTGTAGCTCACGTTCTAGGGCACGCACAGAAAATATCTTTGCAGTTCTGGAAACGTCAGAGTGTTTTCTTTCCAAAGCTACCAATTATATGCATAGTCGAGCATCTTTTTTTGACAAAATATTGCGCTTAAAACGGGTACGTCTTTTTATCCAAAAATGATATAGCGCCCCTAGAGTTTCAAGAGGTTAAGGACAACAAAGTCAAGGTATTGGAGTGGCCATCACAAAGCCCTGACCTCAATCCTATCGAACATTTGTGGGCAGAACTGAAAAAGCATGTGCAAGCAAGGAGGCCTACAAACCTGACTCAGTTACACCAGCTCTGTCAGGAGGAATGGGCCAAAATTCACCCAATTTATTGTGGGAAGCTTGTGGAAGGCTACCCGAAACGTTTGACCCAAGTTAAACGATTTGAAAGCAATGCTACCAGATACTAATTGAGTGAATGTAAACTTCTGACCCACTGGGGATGTGATGAAAGAAATAAAAGTTGGAATAAATCATTCTCTCTACGATTATTCTGACATTTCACATTCTTAAAATAAACTGGTGATCCTAACTGACCTAAAACAGGGAATTTTTACTAGGATTAAATGTCAGGAATTGTGAAAAACTGAGTTTAAATGTATTTGGCTAAGGTGTATGTAAACTTCCGACTTCAACTGTATATCTTTGGTTATTAATGTGTGTATCTATGTTAACATGTATATCTCCGTTTAATTTGTATATCTCTGTTTAATGTGTGTGTATCTATGTTCATGTGTATATCTCTGTTTAATGTGTGTGTATCTATGGTAACATGTATATCTCTGTTTAATGTGTATATCTATGTCAACATGTATATCTCTGTGTGTGTATCTATATTAACGTGTATATCTCTGTCTCCCCCAGGTACACACCACGGCCCGACGCTGTGGGCGGGGACAAACTCAGGGAGCGTGTATGCTTACGCGTTGGAGGTCCCGGGTGTGGGGTCGGGCCGTGGACGGCCGGGGGGTGAGGGGAGCGGCTGCGTGGAGGCCGTGTTGGGGAAAGAGATCCAGCTGATGCACAGGGCTCCGGTCGTGTCCGTCTGCGTGCTGGACGGACGGGGGAAACCGTTACCAGAACCTTACCAAGCCTCTCTGGACCTGGCTACTGCTCCAGACATGACTAACCCACACTCTGTCCTCATCGCTTCAGAAGAACAACTCAAGGTACACACACACACACACACACACACACACACACACACACACACACACACACTACTCACTAACACACACACACACACACCTACTCACTAACCCACACTCTGTCCTCATCGCTTCAGAGGAACAACCCAAGGTACACACACACACACACACACACACACACACACACACACACACACACACACACACACACTACTCACTAACACACACACACACACACCTACTCACTAACACACACACACACACACCTACTCACTAACACACACACACACACACCTACTCACTAACACACACACACACACACACACCTACTCACTAACACACACACACACACACACACCTACTCACTAACACACACACACACACACACACCTACTCACTAACACACACACACACACACACACACACCTACACACACACACACACACACACCTACTCACTAACCCACACTCTGTCCTCATCGCTTCAGAGGAACAACCCAAGGTACACACACACACACACCTACTCACTAACCCACACACACACACCTACTCACTAACCCACACACACACACACACACACACACACACACACACACACACACACACCTACTCACTAACCCACACACTGTCCTCATCGCTTCAGAGGAACAACCCAAGGTGCACACACACACACACACACACACACACACACACACACACACCTACTCACTAACCCACACTCTGTCCTCATCGCTTCAGAGGAACAACCCAAGGTACACACACACACACACACACACCTACTCACTAACCCACACACACACACACACACACACACACACTACTCACTAACCCACACTCTGTCCTCATCGCTTCAGAGGAACAACCCAAGGTGCACACACACACACACACACACACACACACACACACACACACACACACACACACACCTACTCACTAACCCATACTCTGTCCTCATCGCTTCAGAGGAACAACCCAAGGTACACACACACACACACACACACACACACACACCTACTCACTAACCCACACTCTGTCCTCATCGCTTCAGAGGAACAACCCAAGGTACACACACACACACACACACACCTGTTGGGAATTACCTGTCAGTCAGGTATTCAGTCTCTCTAAGGTCAGTGTTGACAGGTATATTGTGTTGACAGGTATGTTGTGTTGACAGGTATATTGTGTTGACAGGTATATTGTGTTGACAGGTATGTTGTGTTGACAGGTGTGTTGTGTTGACAGGTGTGTTGTGTTGACAGGTATATTGTGTTGACAGGTATATTGTGTTGACAGGTATGTTGTGTTGACAGGTGTGTTGTGTTGACAGGTATATTGTGTTGACAGGTGTGTTGTGTTGACAGGTGTGTTGTGTTGACAGGTGTATTGTGTTGACAGGTGTATTGTGTTGACAGGTGTGTTGTGTTGACAGGTGTGTTGTGTTGACAGGTGTGTTGTGTTGACAGGTGTGTTGTGTTGACAGGTGTGTTGTGTTGACAGGTGTGTTGTGTTGACAGGTGTGTTGTGTTGACAGGTGTGTTGTGTTGACAGGTGTGTTGTGTTGACAGGTGTGTTGTGTTGACAGGTGTGTTGTGTTGACAGGTGTGTTGTGTTGACAGGTGTGTTGTGTTGACAGGTGTATTGTGTTGACAGGTGTATTGTGTTGACAGGTGTGTTGTGTTGACAGGTGTGTTGTGTTGACAGGTGTGTTGTGTTGACTTGTATGTTGTGTTGACAGGTGTGTTGTGTTGACAGGTGTATTGTGTTGACAGGTGTATTGTGTTGACAGGTGTATTGTGTTGACAGGTGTTCAGTCTTCCTAAGGTCGGTGCGAAGACCAAGTTCAAGCTGACGGCTCATGAGGGTTGTCGTGTGCGGAGGGTTGCCATGGTGACGGTGTGTTCCACAGCCCAGGAGGACTACAGTGAGACCAGTCTGGTCTGTCTGACCAACCTTGGAGACCTGCACTTGTTTAACGTACCTGCCCTACGGCCACAGGTAGGGGGGGGTGTACCTGTTTAACGTACCTGCCCTACGGCCACAGGTAGGGGGGGTGTACCTGTTTAACGTACCTGCCCTACGGCCACAGGTGGGCGGGGGGGGGGTGTACCTGTTTAATGTACCTGCCCTACGGCCACAGGTAGGGGGGGGTGTACCTGTTTAACGTACCTGCCCTACGGCCACAGGTGGGCGGGGGGGTGTACCTGTTTAATGTACCTGCCCTACGGCCACAGGTAGGGGGGTGTACCTGTTTAACGTACCTGCCCTACGGCCACAGGTAGGGGGTGTACCTGTTTAACGTACCTGCCCTACGGCCACAGGTGGGCGGGGGGTGTACCTGTTTAATGTACCTGCCCTACGGCCACAGGTAGGGGGGTGTACCTGTTTAACGTACCTGCCCTACGGCCACAGGTGGGGGGGGGTGTACCTGTTTAATGTACCTGCCCTACGGCCACAGGTAGGGGGGTGTACCTGTTTAACGTACCTGCCCTACGGCCACAGGTAGGGGGGGGTGTACCTGTTTAACGTACCTGCCCTACGGCCACAGGTGGGCGGGGGGGTGTACCTGTTTAATGTACCTACCCTACGGCCACAGGTAGGGGGGGTGTACCTGTTTAACGTACCTGCCCTACGGCCACAGGTAGGGGGTGTACCTGTTTAACGTACCTGCCCTACGGCCACAGGTTGAGGGGGGGTGTACCTGTTTAACGTACCTGCCCTACGGCCACAGGTGGGGGGGGTGTACCTGTTTAATGTACCTGCCCTACGGCCACAGGTAGGGGGGGGGGTGTACCTGTTTAATGTACCTGCCCTACGGCCACAGGTAGGGGGGGGGGGTGTACCTGTTTAACGTACCTGCCCTACGGCCACAGGTAGGGGGGGGGGTGTACCTGTTTAACGTAGTGTGTGTGTGTGTTTTAGTGTGTGTGTGTGTTTTAGTGTGTGTGTGTGTGTTGCAGTGTGTGTGTTAACCTCTGTCTCTGTCTGTAGGTACGTTATGACTGTATCCGTAAAGAGGACATCAGTGGCATCGCTTCCTGTGTCTTCACAAGGAACGGGCAGGGTGAGATCACACACAACGTAGTGTTGATATGCATGTTTCTCTCTGTGTAGGGTTCTACCTGATCTCTCTCACTGTGTGTGTAGGGTTCTACCTGATCTCTCTCTCTGTGTGTGTAGGGTTCTACCTGATCTCTCTCTCTGTGTGTGTAGGGTTCTACCTGATCTCTCTCTCTCTCTGTGTGTAGGGTTCTACCTGATCTCTCTCTCTGTGTGTGTAGGGTTCTACCTGATCTCTCTCTCTCTGTGTGTAGGGTTCTACCTGATCTCTCTCTCTGTGTGTTTAGGGTTCTACCTGATCTCTCTCTCTGTGTAGGGTTCTACCTGATCTCTCTCTGTGTGTGTGTAGGGTTCTACCTGATCTCTCTCTCTCTGTGTGTAGGGTTCTACCTGATCTCTCTCTCTCTGTGTGTAGGGTTCTACCTGATCTCTCTCTCTCTCTGTGTAGGGTTCTACCTGATCTCTCTCTCTCTCTGTGTGTAGGGTTCTACCTGATCTCTCTCTCTGTGTGTTTAGGGTTCTACCTGATCTCTCTCTCTCTGTGTGTAGGGTTCTACCTGATCTCTCTCTGTGTGTGTAGGGTTCTACCTGATCTCTCTCTGTGTGTGTAGGGTTCTACCTGATCTCTCTCTGTGTGTGTGTAGGGTTCTACCTGATCTCTCTCTCTCTGTGTGTAGGGTTCTACCTGATCTCTCTCTCTCTGTGTAGGGTTCTACCTGATCTCTCTCTCTGTGTAGGGTTCTACCTGATCTCTCTCTGTGTGTGTGTAGGGTTCTACCTGATCTCTCTCTCTCTGTGTGTAGGGTTCTACCTGATCTCTCTCTCTCTGTGTGTAGGGTTCTACCTGATCTCTCTCTCTCTCTGTGTAGGGTTCTACCTGATCTCTCTCTCTCTCTGTGTGTAGGGTTCTACCTGATCTCTCTCTCTGTGTGTGTAGGGTTCTACCTGATCTCTCTCTCTCTGTGTGTAGGGTTCTATCTGATCTCTCTCTCTCTCTGTGTGTGTAGGGTTCTACCTGATCTCTCTCTCTCTCTGTGTGTAGGGTTCTACCTGATCTCTCTCTCTCTCTGTGTAGGGTTCTACCTGATCTCTCTCTGTGTGTGTAGGGTTCTACCTGATCTCTCTCTCTGTGTAGGGTTCTACCTGATCTCTCTCTCTGTGTGTGTAGGGTTCTACCTGATCTCTCTCTCTGTGTGTGTAGGGTTCTACCTGATCTCTCTCTCTCTCTCTGTGTGTAGGGTTCTACCTGATCTCTCTCTCTGTGTGTGTAGGGTTCTACCTGATCTCTCTCTCTCTGTGTTTAGGGTTCTACCTGATCTCTCTCTCTGTGTGTTTAGGGTTCTACCTGATCTCTCTCTCTCTGTGTGTGTAGGGTTCAACCTGATCTCTCTCTCTCTCTGTGTAGGGTTCTACCTGATCTCTCTCTCTCTGTGTGTTTAGGGTTCTACCTGATCTCTCTCTCTCTCTCTCTCTCTCTCTGTGTAGGGTTCTACCTGATCTCTCTCTCTCTCTGTGTGTAGGGTTCAACCTGATCTCTCTCTCTCTGTGTGTAGGGTTCTACCTGATCTCTCTCTCTCTGTGTGTGTAGGGTTCAACCTGATCTCTCTCTCTCTGTGTGTAGGGTTCTACCTGATCTCTCTCTCTCTCTGTGTGTTTAGGGTTCTACCTGATCTCTCTCTCTCTCTCTCTGTGTGTAGGGTTCTACCTGATCTCTCTCTCTCTCTGTGTGTTTAGGGTTCTACCTGATCTCTCTCTCTCTCTGTGTGTAGGGTTCTACCTGATCTCTCTATGTGTGTGTGTAGGGTTCTACCTGATCTCTCTCTCTGTGTGTAGGGTTCTACCTGATCTCTCTCTCTCTGTGTGTAGGGTTCAACCTGATCTCTCTCTCTCTGTGTGTAGGGTTCTACCTGATCTCTCTCTCTCTGTGTGTTTAGGGTTCTACCTGATCTCTCTCTCTCTCTCTGTGTGTAGGGTTCTACCTGATCTCTCTCTCTCTGTGTGTTTAGGGTTCTACCTGATCTCTCTATGTGTGTGTGTAGGGTTCTACCTGATCTCTCTCTCTGTGTGTAGGGTTCAACCTGATCTCTCTCTCTCTGTGTGTTTAGGGTTCAACCTGATCTCTCTCTATGTGTGTGTAGGGTTCTACCTGATCTCTCTCTCTGTGTGTGTAGGGTTCTACCTGATCTCTCTCTCTCTCTGTGTGTGTAGGGTTCCACCTGATCTCTCTCTCTCTGTGTGTAGGGTTCCACCTGATCTCTCTCTCTCTCTGTGTGTGTAGGGTTCCACCTGATCTCTCTCTCTCTGTGTGTAGGGTTCTACCTGATCTCTCTCTCTGTGTGTGTAGGGTTCTACCTGATCTCTCTCTCTCTCTGTGTGTGTAGGGTTCCACCTGATCTCTCTCTCTCTCTGTGTGTGTAGGGTTCTACCTGATCTCTCCATCAGAGTACCAGCGTTTCTCCCTGTCAGCTAAAGTCATCACAGAACCTCTGTGTACTGTGGAGCTGGAGAGACCTCTGGAGACACACACCAGGTCACTACACACTAACATCAGGTCACTACACACTAACGCCAGGTCACTACACACTAACACCAGGTCACTACACACTAACACCAGGTCACTACACACTAACACCAGGTCACTACACACTAACACCAGGTCACTACACACTAACACCAGGTCACTACACACTAACACCAGGTCACTACACACTAACACCAGGTCACTACACACTAACACCAGGTCACTACACACTGTCCTCCCCGTCCTCACACCTCCTCTCCTCCCCGTCCTCACACCTCCTGTCCCCCCCGTCCTCACACCTCCTCTCCTCCCCGTCCTCACACCTCCTCTCCTCCCCGTCCTCACACCTCCTCTCCTCCCCGTCCTCACACCTCCTCTCCTCCCCGTCCTCACACCTCCTCTCCTCCCCGTCCTCACACCTCCTCTCCTCCCCGTCCTCACACTTCCTGTCCTCACACCTCCTTTCCTCACACCTCCTGTCCTCCCCGTCCTCACACCTCCTGTCCTCCCCGTCCTCACACCTCCTGTCCTCCCCATCCTCACACCTCCTGTCCTCCCAGTCCTCACACCTCCTGTCCTCCCCGTCCTCACACTTCCTGTCCTCACACCTCCAGTCCTCCCCGTCCTCACACCTCCTGTCCTCCCAGTCCTCACACCTCCTGTCCTCCCCGTCCTCACACTTCCTGTCCTCACACCTCCTGTCCTCCCCGTCCTCACACCTCCTGTTCTCCCCGTCCTCACACCTCCTGTTCTCCCCGTCCTCACACCTCCTGTCCTCCCCGTCCTCACACTTCCCGTCCTCACACTTCCTGTCCTCACACCTCCTCTCCTCCCCGTCCTCACACCTCCTGTCCTCCCCGTCCTCACACCTCCTGTCCTCCCCGTCCTCACACCTCCTGTCCTCACACCTCCTGTCCTCACACCTCCTGTCCTCTCCGTCCTCACAACTCCTGTCCTCTCCCGTCCTCACACCTCCTCTCCCGTCCTCACACATCCTGTCCTCCCTGTCCTCACACATCCTGTCCTCCCCGTCCTCACACATCCTGTCCTCTCCGTCCTCACACCTCCTGTCCTCTCCCGTCCTCACACCTCCTGTCCTCTCCTGTCCTCACACCTCCTCTCCCGTCCTCACACATCCTGTCCACCCCGTCCTCACACCTCCTGTCCACCCCGTCCTCACACCTCCTGTCCTATCTGTCCTCACAAATCCTGTCCTCTCCGTCCTCACACTTCCTGTCCTCACACCTCCTGTCCTCACACCTCCTGTCCACCCCGTCCTCACACCTCCTGTCCACCCCGTCCTCACACCTCCTGTCCTCACACCTCCTGTCCTCCCCGTCCTCCCTGTCCTCACACCTCCTGTTCTCACCCCTCCTGTCCTCCCCGTCCTCACACCTCCTGTCCTCACACCTCCTGTCCTCCCAGTCCTCACACCTCCTGTCCTCCCAGTCCTCACACCTCCTGTGTTCCCCGCCCTCCCACCCCCCATCGAATCCCCAAGCTGACAAGGTAAAAAGCTGTCGTTCTGCCCCTGAACAAGACAGTTAACCCACTGTTCCTAGGCCGTCATTGAAAATATGAATCTGTTCTTAACTGACTTGCCTAGTTAAAATAAAGGTAAAAATTGCCCCTCAGCTTTCAATTAAAGCCCCCTCCCTTGAAGACCTAAATCCCTAACCATGAGGAGAATGTCTTTTGTTTTTGATAGATTCAGTTACAGGGTTGTAATCACAGCCTTAAGTTTTCAGAGTCGCAGTATATTTTTGAGATGTTACAATCTGCCGGATTCATCTGCTTCTTTCAGAACAAACATCTCACATGTTGGAAAGATGGAAAACCAAACCTGAGATTTTAGAGAACTGCTTCACAATATCCAATGCTTATCTAGTTTGTGTATTTTGTATTTTAATGAGGAGTCATCCACCTGTTGAGGTATCTTGATCTCTCTGGAATGTAATGCCTCCAGATTGACTTTGATAAACTAATGAGCATAAGGTTTGAGATGCAAATATTTTATAAAACATTTTTCAACAAAAAAAAGGTGAGATTGGACAACCTTGTCGTGTTCCTTTGTAAAACGTTAAACCTTGAGGATGTTCCATGACAGTTTGATACAGCTGGTCCATTATACCGAGTTCTAACAGCATCAACAACAAAAGTGACCAAACTTCAAATGCTTAAGACAATCAAATATAAGACTGTGACTTACTGTATGTATCAAATGCTTAATGAAAATCCTCCAAAATAAGATAACAGGGAAGTCATCCGATAGATCACAATACTCAACCAACACCAGCCTCAGATTATTAGATATGTGGCGCCCTTTCATAAACCCTGATTGACATTCATCAATCAGATGATTCAAGCACCACGTTAACCTTTTTCTGCAAAGATTGCGGCTATACTTTTGTAGTGGTTATTTAGGAGTGTCAATATATAATGCAATCGTTGTGTCAGATTTCAAAAAAACTTTATAGAAAAAGCAAACCATGCAATAATCTGATTACAGTGTTCAGACCACAAAGCAGCCAAAAAGATATCCACCATATTGTGTAGTCAACATTTGTCAGAAATAACATGATAAATATTCACTTACCTTTGATGATCTTCATCAGATTGCACTCCCAGGAATCCCAGTTCCACAATAAATGTTTGATTTGTTCGATGAAGTTCATAATTTATGTCCAAATAGCTTCTTTTATTAGGGCGTTTGGTAAACAAATCCAAACGCGCGTGCAGGTCCAGCTGAACGGATGAAAAGTTCAAAAAGTTATATTACAGGTTGTAGAAACTTGTCAAACTAAGTATAGAATCAATCTTTAGGATGTTTTTATCATAAATCTTCAATAAAGTTCCAACCGGAGAATTCCATTGTCTGTAGAAAAGCAATGGAACGAGAGCTAACTCTCTCGTGACCGCGCGTCACGAGCCTGTGGCACTCGGAGAGACACTTGGCTCAATCCCCTCTCATTCAGCCCCCCTTCATAGTAGAAGCCTCAAACAAAGTTCTAAAGACTGTTATCTGCTGTTCTTCTTGCCCTTTTCACGCCATTGTTTCCTGGACCGTGTGAAGGCTCCTCTAGCCTTGTAAAATCATTCAATTTAGCTTCCTCGTTCAGATCAAGATGCTCAATTTTAATTTATTTATCCTTTATTTAACTAGGCAAGTCAGTTAAGAACAAATTCTTATTTTCAATGACGGCCTAGCAACAGTGGGTTAACTGCCTTGTTCAGGGGCAGAACGACAGATTTTGACCTTGTCAGCTCGGCGATTTGATCTAGAAACCTTTGCGGTTACTGGTCCAACGCGCTAACCACTCGGCCACGCCGCCCCAGTATCAACAACACAGTGAGCTACTGCTCTGATGCTGTTCTCTGTCTCCATAGCGACGACGCAGCCATGCCTCTCCCGGCCAACGGAACTCACCGGAACCAGGCTGAAGGTACGTGGAACGCTTCTCATTGGTCCTTCTGCTAATGTAACGGATGTGAAACGGCTAGCTTAGTTAGCGGTGAACGCTAAATAGCGTTTCAATCAGTGACGTCACTTGCTCTGAGACCTTGAAGTAGTGGTTCCCCTTGCTCTGCAAGGGCCGCGGCTTTTGTGGAGCGATGGGTAACGATGCTTCGTGGGTGACTGTTGTTGATGTGTGCAGAGGGTTCCTGGTTCGCGCCCGGGTATGGGCGAGGGGACGGTCTAAAGTTATACTGTTACACTAACAGTTACTAGCTGGCTGTCAACCAATCCCTTTCACATTGCCTCAGTCTGACCTCTAACCCCTGACCCCCAGGGTTAACCGACAACCCCCAGTGTGGCCTGTCCTCCCCGCCTCCCCTCTCCCCTCTGGACTCCCCCCTCAGCATGGCTGACGTCAGCCTGGACACCACCGGAGAACTCACTGTAGAGGACGTCAGGGACTTCCTCACGTAAGAGATTACAATAACATGTCACTAAACAGACGTTCTCATCCAGAGACTCAGTTACATTAACATGTTAGTCATTTAACATGTTAGTCACTTAACATGACAGTCATTTAACATGGTAGTCATTTAACATGTTAGTCATTTAACATGTTAGTCATTTAACATGTTAGTCATTTAACATGTTAGTCACTTAACATGTTAGTCATTTAACATGGTAGTCATTTAACATGTTAGTCATTTAACATGACAGTCATTTAACATGTTAGTCATTTAACATGTTAGTCATTTAACATTAGTCATTTAACATGTTAGTCATTTAACAGAGGTTCTTATCCAGAGACTCAGTTACATTAACATGTTAGTCATTTAACATGGTAGTCATTTAACATGTTAGACATTTAACATGTTAGTCATTTAACATGTTAGTCATTTAACATGGTAGTCATTTAACATGTTAGTCATTTAACATGTTAGTCATTTAACATGACAGTCATTTAACATGTTAGTCATTTAACAGAGGTTCTCATCCAGAGACTCAGTTACATTAACATGTTAGTCATTTAACATGGTAGTCATTTAACATGTTAGTCATTTAACATGTTAGTCATTTAACATGTTAGTCATTTAACATGGTAGTCATTTAACATGGTAGTCATTTAACATGGTAGTCATTTAACTTGGTAGTCATTTAACAGAGGTTCTTATCCAGAGACTCAGTTACATTAACATGTTAGTCATTTAACATGTTAGTCATTTAACATGTTAGTCATTTAACATGTTAGTCATTTAACATGTTAGTCATTTAACATGGTAGTCATTTAACATGTTAGTCATTTAACAGAGGTTCTCATCCAGAGACTCAGTTACATTAACATGTTAGTCATTTAACATGTTAGTCATTTAACATGTTAGTCATTTAACATGTTAGACATTTAACATGTTAGACATTTAACATGTTAGTCATTTAACATGTTAGTCATTTAACAGTATCATCCTTGACTAAGGCTTGGTCTGTCTCTAGTGTTATAACATCCTTGACTAAGGCCTGGTCTGTCTCTAGTGTTATAACATCCCTGACTAAGGTCTGGTCTGTCTCTAGTGTTATAACATCCCTGACTAAGCCCTGGTCTGTCTCTAGTGTTATAACAGTATCATAACATCCTTGACTAAGGCCTGGTCTGTCTCTAGTGTTATAACAGCATCATAACATCCTTGACTAAGGCCTGGTCTGTCTCTAGTGTTATAACATCCCTGACTAAGCCCTGGTCTGTCTCTAGTGTTATAACAGTATCATAACATCCTTGACTAAGGCCTGGTCTGTCTCTAGTGTTATAACAGTATCATAACATCCTTGACTAAGGCCTGGTCTGTCTCTAGTGTTATAACAGCATCATCCTTGACTAAGGCCTGTTCTGTCTCTAGTGTTATAACAGCATCATCCTTGACTAAGGCCTGTTCTGTCTCTAGTGTTATAACAGCATCATCCCTGACTAAGGCCTGGTCTGTCTCTAGTGTTATAACAGCATCATAACATCCTTGACTAAGGCTTGGTCTGTCTCTAGTGTTATAACATCCCTGACTAAGGCCTGGTCTGTCTCTAGTGTTATAACATCCCTGACTAAGGCCTGGTCTGTCTCTAGTGTTATAACAGCATCATAACATCCTTGACTAAGGCCTGGTCTGTCTCTAGTGTTATAACAGCATCATAACATCCTTGACTAAGGCCTGGTCTGTCTCTAGTGTTATAACAGCATCATCCTTGACTAAGGCCTGGTCTGTCTCTAGTGTTATAACAGCATCATCCTTGACTAAGGCCTGGTCTGTCTCTAGTGTTATAACATCCTTGACTAAGGCCTGGTCTGTCTCTAGTGTTATAACATCCTTGACTAAGGCCTGGTCTGTCTCTAGTGTTATATCATCCTTGACTAATTCTTGGTCTGTCTCTAGTGTTATAACAGCATCATCCTTGACTAAGGCCTGGTCTGTCTCTAGTGTTATAACAGCATCATCCTTGACTAAGGCCTGGTCTGTCTCTAGTGTTATATCATCCTTGACTAAGGCTTGGTCTGTCTCTAGTGTTATAACATCCTTGACTAAGGCCTGGTCTGTCTCTAGTGTCATAACATCCCTGACTAAGATCTGGTCTGTCTCTAGTGTTATAACATCCCTGACTAAGGCCTGGTCTGTCTCTAGTGTTATAACATCCCTGACTAAGGCTTGGTCTGTCTCTAGTGTTATAACATCCTTGACTAAGGCCTGGTCTGTCTCTAGTGTTATAACATCCCTGACTAAAGCCTGGTCTGTCTCTAGTGTTATAACAGCATCATAACATCCTTGACTAAGGCCTGGTCTGCCTCTAGTGTTATAACAGCATCATCCTTGACTAAGGCCTGGTCTGTCTCTAGTGTTATATCATCCTTGACTAATTCTTGGTCTGTCTCTAGTGTTATAACAGCATCATCCTTGACTAAGGCCTGGTCTGTCTCTAGTGTTATATCATCCTTGACTAAGTAAAGACTTAAAGGTTGAGACCGAGTTTGCGTCTCTGACATGGGTAGGCAGACCGTTCCATAAAAATGGAGCTCTATAGGAGAAAGCCCTGCCTCCAGCTGTTTGCTTAGAAATTCTAGGGACAATTAGGAGGCCTGTGTCTTGTGACCATAGCGTACGTGTAGGTATGTACGGCAGGACCAAATCAGAGAGATAGGTAGGAGCAAGCCCATGTAATGCTTTGTAGGTTAGCAGTAAAACCTTGAAATCAGCCCTTGCTTTGACAGGAAGCATCATTTTTGGACAGAACGTTTCTGATTTTTGCAATGTTACGTAGAAAAAAAAAAAAAAAGCTGTCCTTGAAACAGTCTTGATATGTTCTTCAAAAGAGAGATCAGGGTCCAGAGTAACACCGAGGTCCTTCACAGTTTTATTTGAGACGACTGTACAACCATTAAGATTAATTGTCAGATTCAACAGAAGATCTCTTTGTTTCTTGGGACCTAGAACAAGCATCTCTGTTTTGTCCGAGTTTAAAAGTAGAACGTTTGCAGCCATCCACTTCCTTATGTCTGAAACACATGCTTCTAGCAAGGGCAATTTTGGGGCTTCACCATGTTTCATTGAAATGTACAGCTGTGTGTCATCCGCATAGCAGTGAAAGTTAACATTATATTTTCGAATAACATCCCCGAGAGGTAAAATATATAGTGAAAACAGTAGTGGTCCTAAAACGGAACCTTGAGGAACACCGAAATTTACAGTTGATTTGTCAGAGGACAAACCATTCACAGAGACAAACTGATATCTTTCCGACAGATAAGATCTAAACCAGGCCAGAACTTGTCCGTGTAGACCAATTTGGGTTTCCAATCTCTCCAAAAGAATGTGGTGATCGATGGTATCAAAAGCAGCACTAAGGTCTAGGAGCACGAGGACAGATGCAGAGCCTCGGTCCGATGCCATTAAAATGTAATTTACCACCTTCACAAGTGCCGTCTCGGCGCTATGATGGGGTCTAAAACCAGACTGAAGCATTTCGTATACATTGTTTGTCTTCAGGAAGGCAGTGAGTTGCTGCGCAACAGCCTTTTCTAAGATTCGATATAGGCCGATAGTTTTTTATATTTTCTGGGTCAAGGTTTGGCTTTTTCAAGAGAGGCTTTATTACTGCCACTTTTAGTGAGTTTGGTACACAACCGGTGGATAGAGAGCCGTTTATTATGTTTAACATAGGAGGGCCAAGCACAGGAAGCAGCTCTTTCAGTAGTTTAGTTGGAATAGGGTCCAGTATGCAGCTTGAAGGTTTAGAGGCCATGATTATTTTCATCATTGTGTAAAGTGTTATAACATCCTTGACTAAGGCCTGGTCTGTCTCTAGTGTTATAACAGCATCATAACATCCTTGACTAAGGCCTGGTCTGTCTCTAGTGTTATAACAGCATCATAACATCCTTGACTAAGGCCTGGTCTGTCTCTAGTGTTATAACAGCATCATCCTTGACTAAGGCCTGGTCTGTCTCTAGTGTTATAACAGCATCATCCTTGACTAAGGCCTGGCCTGTCTCTAGTGTTATAACATCCTTGACTAAGGCCTGGTCTGTCTCTAGTGTTATAACATCCTTGACTAAGGCCTGGTCTGTCTCTAGTGTTATAACAACATCATCCTTGACTAAGGCCTGGTCTGTGTCTAGTGTTATAACAGCATCATCCTTGACTAAGGCCTGGTCTGTCTCTAGTGTTATAACAGCATCATCCTTGACTAAGGCCTGGTCTGTCTCTAGTGTTATAACTTCCTTGACTAAGGCCTGGTCTGTCTCTAGTGTTATAACAGCATCATCCCTGACTAAGGCCTGGTCTGTCTCTAGTGTTATAACATCCTTGACTAAGGCCTGGTCTGTCTCTAGTGTTATAACATCCCTGACTAAGGCCTGGTCTGTCTCTAGTGTTATAACATCCCTGACTAAGGCCTGGTCTGTCTCTAGTGTTATAACAGCATCATAACATCCCTGACTAAGGCCTGGTCTGTCTCTAGTGTTATAACATCCCTGACTAAGGCCTGGTCTGTCTCTAGTGTTATAACATCCCTGACTAAGATCTGGTCTGTCTCTAGTGTTATATCATCCCTGACTAAGACCTAGTCTGTCTCTAGTGTTATAACATCCCTGACTAAGATCTGGTCTGTCTCTAGTGTTATATCATCCCTGACTAAGACCTGGTCTGTCTCTAGTGTTATATCATCCCTGACTAAGACCTGGTCTGTCTCTAGTGTTATAACATCCCTGACTAAGGCCTGGTCTGTCTCTAGTGTTATAACTTCCTTGACTAAGGCCTGGTCTGTCTCTAGTGTTATAACTTCCTTGACTAAGGCCTGGTCTGTCTCTAGTGTTATAACATCCCTGACTAAGGCCTGGTCTGTCTCTAGTGTTATATCATCCTTGACTAAGATCTGGTCTGTCTCTAGTGTTATAACATCCTTGACTAAGGCCTGGTCTGTCTCTAGTGTTATACCATCCCTGACTAAGGCCTGGTCTGTCTCTAGTGTTATAACAGCATCATAACATCCCTGACTAAGGCCTGGTCTGTCTCTAGTGTTATAACATCCTTGACTAAGGCCTGGTCTGTCTCTAGTGTTATAACATCATCATCCTTGACTAAGGCCTGGTCTGTCTCTAGTGTTATAACATCATCATCCCTGACTAAGGCTTGGTCTGTCTCTAGTGTTATAACATCCTTGACTAAGATCTGGTCTGTCTCTAGTGTTATAACATCCTTGACTAAGGCCTGGTCTGTCTCTAGTGTTATAACATCCCTGACTAAGGCCTGGTCTGTCTCTAGTGTTATAACATCATCATCCTTGACTAAGGCCTGGTCTGTCTCTAGTGTTATAACATCCCTGACTAAGGCTTGGTCTGTCTCTAGTGTTATAACAGCATCATAACATCCCTGACTAAGGCCTGGTCTGTCTCTAGTGTTATAACATCCCTGACTAAGGCCTGGTCTGTCTCTAGTGTTATATCATCCTTGACTAAGATCTGGTCTGTCTCTAGTGTCATAACAGCATCATCCTTGACTAAGGCCTGGTCTGTCTCTAGTGTTATAACAGCATCATAACATCCTTGACTAAGGCCTGGTCTGTCTCTAGTGTTATAACATCCTTGACTAAGGCCTGGTCTGTCTCTAGTGTTATAACATCCCTGACTAAGGCCTGGTCTGTCTCTAGTGTTATATCATCCTTGACTAAGGCCTGGTCTGTCTCTAGTGTTATAACATCCCTGACTAAGGCCTGGTCTGCCTCTAGTGTTATAACAGCATCATCCTTGACTAAGGCCTGGTCTGTCTCTAGTGTTATAACATCCCTGACTAAGGCCTGGTCTGTCTCTAGTGTTATAACATCATCATCCTTGACTAAGGCCTGGTCTGTCTCTAGTGTTATAACATCCCTGACTAAGGCCTGGTCTGTCTCTAGTGTTATATCATCCTTGACTAAGATCTGGTCTGTCTCTAGTGTTATAACATCCTTGACTAAGGCCTGGTCTGTCTCTAGTGTTATAACATCCCTGACTAAGGCCTGGTCTGTCTCTAGTGTTATATCATCCTTGACTAAGATCTGGTCTGTCTCTAGTGTTATAACATCCTTGACTAAGGCCTGGTCTGTCTCTAGTGTTATACCATCCCTGACTAAGGCCTGGTCTGTCTCTAGTGTTATAACATCCCTGACTAAGGCCTGGTCTGTCTCTAGTGTTATAACATCATCATCCTTGACTAAGGCCTGGTCTGTCTCTAGTGTTATAACATCCCTGACTAAGGCCTGGTCTGTCTCTAGTGTTATAACATCATCATCCTTGACTAAGGCCTGGTCTGTCTCTAGTGTTATAACATCCCTGACTAAGGCCTGGTCTGTCTCTAGTGTTATAACAGCATCATAACATCCTTGACTAAGGCCTGGTCTGTCTCTAGTGTTATAACATCCCTGACTAAGGCCTGGTCTGTCTCTAGTGTTATAACATCCCTGACTAAGGCCTGGTCTGTCTCTAGTGTTATAACAGCATCATCCTTGACTAAGGCCTGGTCTGTCTCTAGTGCTATAACATCCTTGACTAAGGCCTGGTCTGTCTCTAGTGTTATAACAGCATCATCCTTGACTAAGGCCTGGTCTGTCTCTAGTGCTATAACATCCTTGACTAAGGCCTGGTCTGTCTCTAGTGTTATAACATCCCTGACTAAGGCCTGGTCTGTCTCTAGTGTTATATCATCATCATCCCTGACTAAGGCCTGGTCTGTCTCTAGTGTTATAACATCCCTGACTAAGGCCTGGTCTGTCTCTAGTGTTATAACATCCCTGACTAAGACCTGGTCTGTCTCTAGTGTTATATCATCCCTGACTAAGGCCTGGTCTGTCTCTAGTGTTATAACATCCCTGACTAAGGCCTGGTCTGTCTCTAGTGTTATAACATCCCTGACTAAGGCTTGGTCTGTCTCTAGTGTTATAACATCCCTGACTAAGGCCTGTTCTGTCTCTAGTGTCATAACAGCATCATCCTTGACTAAGGCCTGGTCTGTCTCTAGTGTTATAACAGCATCATCCTTGACTAAGGCCTGGTCTGTCTCTAGTGTTATAACATCCCTGACTAAGGCCTGGTCTGTCTCTAGTGTCATAACAGCATCATCCCTGACTAAGGCCTGGTCTGTCTCTAGTGTCATAACAGCATCATCCCTGACTAAGGCCTGGTCTGTCTCTAGTGTTATAACATCCCTGACTAAGGCCTGGTCTGTCTCTAGTGTTATAACAGCATCATCCTTGACTAAGGCCTGGTCTGTCTCTAGTGTTATAACAGCATCATCCTTGACTAAGGCCTGGTCTGTCTCTAGTGTTATAACATCATCATCCTTGACTAAGGCCTGGTCTGTCTCTAGTGTTATAACAGCATCATAACATCCTTGACTAAGGCCTGGTCTGTCTCTAGTGTTATATCATCCTTGACTAAGTAAAGACTTAAAGGTTGAGACCGAGTTTGCGTCTCTGACATGGGTAGGCAGACCGTTCCATAAAAATGGAGCTCTATAGGAGAAAGCCCTGCCTCCAGCTGTTTGCTTAGAAATTCTAGGGACAATTAGGAGGCCTGTGTCTTGTGACCATAGCGTACGTGTAGGTATGTACGGCAGGACCAAATCAGAGAGATAGGTAGGAGCAAGCCCATGTAATGCTTTGTAGGTTAGCAGTAAAACCTTGAAATCAGCCCTTGCTTTGACAGGAAGCCAGTGTAGGGAGGCTAGCACTGGAGTAATATGATCAAATGTTTTGGTTCTAGTCAGGATTCTAGCAGCCGTATTTAGCACTAACTGAAGTTTATTTAGTGCTTTATCCGGGTAGCCGGAAAGTAGAGCATTGCAGTAGTCTAACCTAGAAGTGACAAAAGCATGGATTCATTTTTCTGCATCATTTTTGGACAGAACGTTTCTGATTTTTGCAATGTTACGTAGAAAAAAAAAAAAAAAAGCTGTCCTTGAAACAGTCTTGATATGTTCTTCAAAAGAGAGATCAGGGTCCAGAGTAACACCGAGGTCCTTCACAGTTTTATTTGAGACGACTGTACAACCATTAAGATTAATTGTCAGATTCAACAGAAGATCTCTTTGTTTCTTGGGACCTAGAACAAGCATCTCTGTTTTGTCCGAGTTTAAAAGTAGAACGTTTGCAGCCATCCACTTCCTTATGTCTGAAACACATGCTTCTAGCAAGGGCAATTTTGGGGCTTCACCATGTTTCATTGAAATGTACAGCTGTGTGTCATCCGCATAGCAGTGAAAGTTAACATTATATTTTCGAATAACATCCCCGAGAGGTAAAATATATAGTGAAAACAGTAGTGGTCCTAAAACGGAACCTTGAGGAACACCGAAATTTACAGTTGATTTGTCAGAGGACAAACCATTCACAGAGACAAACTGATATCTTTCCGACAGATAAGATCTAAACCAGGCCAGAACTTGTCCGTGTAGACCAATTTGGGTTTCCAATCTCTCCAAAAGAATGTGGTGATCGATGGTATCAAAAGCAGCACTAAGGTCTAGGAGCACGAGGACAGATGCAGAGCCTCGGTCCGATGCCATTAAAATGTCATTTACCACCTTCACAAGTGCCGTCTCAGTGCTATGATGGGGTCTAAAACCAGACTGAAGCATTTCGTATACATTGTTTGTCTTCAGGAAGGCAGTGAGTTGCTGCGCAACAGCCTTTTCTAAGATTCGATATAGGCCGATAGTTTTTTATATTTTCTGGGTCAAGGTTTGGCTTTTTCAAGAGAGGCTTTATTACTGCCACTTTTAGTGAGTTTGGTACACATCCGGTGGATAGAGAGCCGTTTATTATGTTCAACATAGGATGGCCAAGCACAGGAAGAAGCTCTTTCAGTAGTTTAGTTGGAATAGGGTCCAGTATGCAGCTTGAAGGTTTAGAGGCCATGATTATTTTCATCATTGTGTAAAGTGTTATAACATCCTTGACTAAGGCCTGGTCTGTCTCTAGTGTTATAACAGCATCATAACATCCTTGACTAAGGCCTGGTCTGTCTCTAGTGTTATAACAGCATCATAACATCCTTGACTAAGGCCTGGTCTGTCTCTAGTGTTATAACAGCATCATCCTTGACTAAGGCCTGGTCTGTCTCTAGTGTTATAACAGCATCATCCTTGACTAAGGCCTGGCCTGTCTCTAGTGTTATAACATCCTTGACTAAGGCCTGGTCTGTCTCTAGTGTTATAACAACATCATCCTTGACTAAGGCCTGGTCTGTGTCTAGTGTTATAACAGCATCATCCTTGACTAAGGCCTGGTCTGTCTCTAGTGTTATAACAGCATCATCCTTGACTAAGGCCTGGTCTGTCTCTAGTGTTATAACTTCCTTGACTAAGGCCTGGTCTGTCTCTAGTGTTATAACAGCATCATCCCTGACTAAGGCCTGGTCTGTCTCTAGTGTTATAACATCCTTGACTAAGGCCTGGTCTGTCTCTAGTGTTATATCATCCCTGACTAAGACCTGGTCGGTCTCTAGTGTTATAACATCCCTGACTAAGGCCTGGTCTGTCTCTAGTGTTATAACAGCATCATAACATCCCTGACTAAGGCCTGGTCTGTCTCTAGTGTTATAACATCCCTGACTAAGGCCTGGTCTGTCTCTAGTGTTATAACATCCCTGACTAAGATCTGGTCTGTCTCTAGTGTTATATCATCCCTGACTAAGACCTAGTCTGTCTCTAGTGTTATAACATCCCTGACTAAGATCTGGTCTGTCTCTAGTGTTATATCATCCCTGACTAAGACCTGGTCTGTCTCTAGTGTTATATCATCCCTGACTAAGATCTGGTCTGTCTCTAGTGTTATATCATCCCTGACTAAGACCTGGTCTGTCTCTAGTGTTATAACATCCCTGACTAAGGCCTGGTCTGTCTCTAGTGTCATAACAGCATCATCCTTGACTAAGGCCTGGTCTGTCTCTAGTGTTATAACTTCCTTGACTAAGGCCTGGTCTGTCTCTAGTGTTATAACTTCCTTGACTAAGGCCTGGTCTGTCTCTAGTGTTATAACATCCTTGACTAAGGCCTGGTCTGTCTCTAGTGTTATAACAGCATCATAACATCCCTGACTAAGGCCTGGTCTGTCTCTAGTGTTATAACATCCCTGACTAAGGCCTGGTCTGTCTCTAGTGTTATATCATCCTTGACTAAGATCTGGTCTGTCTCTAGTGTTATACCATCCCTGACTAAGGCCTGGTCTGTCTCTAGTGTTATAACATCCCTGACTAAGGCCTGTTCTGTCTCTAGTGTTATAACAGCATCATCCTTGACTAAGGCCTGGTCTGTCTCTAGTGTTATAACATCCTTGACTAAGGCCTGGTCTGTCTCTAGTGTTATAACAGCATCATAACATCCCTGACTAAGGCCTGTTCTGTCTCTAGTGTTATAACAGCATCATAACATCCCTGACTAAGGCCTGTTCTGTCTCTAGTGTTATAACAGCATCATCCTTGACTAAGGCCTGGTCTGTCTCTAGTGTTATAACAGCATCATCCTTGACTAAGGCCTGGTCTGTCTCTAGTGTTATATCATCCTTGACTAAGTAAAGACTTAAAGGTTGAGACCGAGTTTGCGTCTCTGACATGGGTAGGCAGACCGTTCCATAAAAATGGAGCTCTATAGGAGAAAGCCCTGCCTCCAGCTGTTTGCTTAGAAATTCTAGGGACAATTAGGAGGCCTGTGTCTTGTGACCATAGCGTACGTGTAGGTATGTACGGCAGGACCAAATCAGAGAGATAGGTAGGAGCAAGCCCATGTAATGCTTTGTAGGTTAGCAGTAAAACCTTGAAATCAGCCCTTGCTTTGACAGGAAGCCAGTGTAGGGAGGCTAGCACTGGAGTAATATGATCAAATGTTTTGGTTCTAGTCAGGATTCTAGCAGCCGTATTTAGCACTAACTGAAGTTTATTTAGTGCTTTATCCGGGTAGCCGGAAAGTAGAGCATTGCAGTAGTCTAACCTAGAAGTGACAAAAGCATGGATTCATTTTTCTGCATCATTTTTGGACAGAACGTTTCTGATTTTTGCAATGTTACGTAGATGGAAAAAAGCTGTCCTTGAAATGGTCTTGATATGTTCTTCAAAAGAGAGATCAGGGTCCAGAGTAACACCGAGGTCCTTCACAGTTTTATTTGAGACGACTGTACAACCATTAAGATTAATTGTCAGATTCAACAGAAGATCTCTTTGTTTCTTGGGACCTAGAACAAGCATCTCTGTTTTGTCCGAGTTTAAAAGTAGAACGTTTGCAGCCATCCACTTCCTTATGTCTGAAACACATGCTTCTAGCAAGGGCAATTTTGGGGCTTCACCATGTTTCATTGAAATGTACAGCTGTGTGTCATCCGCATAGCAGTGAAAGTTAACATTATATTTTCGAATAACATCCCCGAGAGGTAAAATATATAGTGAAAACAGTAGTGGTCCTAAAACGGAACCTTGAGGAACACCGAAATTTACAGTTGATTTGTCAGAGGACAAACCATTCACAGAGACAAACTGATATCTTTCCGACAGATAAGATCTAAACCAGGCCAGAACGTGTAGACCAATTTGGGTTTCCAATCTCTCCAAAAGAATGTGGTGATCGATGGTATCAAAAGCAGCACTAAGGTCTAGGAGCACGAGGACAGATGCAGAGCCTCGGTCCGATGCCATTAAAATGTAATTTACCACCTTCACAAGTGCCGTCTCAGCGCTATGATGGGGTCTAAAACCAGACTGAAGCATTTCGTATACATTGTTTGTCTTCAGGAAGGCAGTGAGTTGCTGCGCAACAGCCTTTTCTAAGATTCGATATAGGCCGATAGTTTTTTATATTTTCTGGGTCAAGGTTTGGCTTTTTCAAGAGAGGCTTTATTACTGCCACTTTTAGTGAGTTTGATACACATCCGGTGGATAGAGAGCCGTTTATTATGTTCAACATAGGAGGGCCAAGCACAGGAAGCAGCTCTTTCAGTAGTTTAGTTGGAATAGGGTCCAGTATGCAGCTTGAAGGTTTAGAGGCCATGATTATTTTCATCATTGTGTAAAGTGTTATAACATCCTTGACTAAGGCCTGGTCTGTCTCTAGTGTTATAACAGCATCATCCTTGACTAAGGCCTGGTCTGTCTCTAGTGTTATAACATCCTTGACTAAGGCCTGGTCTGTCTCTAGTGTTATAACAGCATCATAACATCCCTGACTAAGGCCTGGTCTGTCTCTAGTGTTATAACATCCCTGACTAAGGCCTGGTCTGTCTCTAGTGTTATAACATCCCTGACTAAGATCTGGTCTGTCTCTAGTGTTATAACATCCCTGACTAAGATCTGGTCTGTCTCTAGTGTTATATCATCCCTGACTAAGACCTGGTCTGTCTCTAGTGTTATATCATCCCTGACTAAGACCTGGTCTGTCTCTAGTGTTATAACATCCCTGACTAAGGCCTGGTCTGTCTCTAGTGTCATAACAGCATCATCCTTGACTAAGGCCTGGTCTGTCTCTAGTGTTATAACATCCCTGACTAAGGCCTGGTCTGTCTCTAGTGTTATAACATCCTTGACTAAGGCCTGGTCTGTCTCTAGTGTTATAACATCCCTGACTAAGGCCTGGTCTGTCTCTAGTGTTATAACATCCTTGACTAAGGCCTGGTCTGTCTCTAGTGTTATAACATCCCTGACTAAGGCCTGGTCTGTCTCTAGTGTTATAACAGCATCATCCCTGACTAAGGCCTGGTCTGTCTCTAGTGTTATAACATCCCTGACTAAGGCCTGGTCTGTCTCTAGTGTTATAACAGCATCATCCCTGACTAAGGCCTGGTCTGTCTCTAGTGTTATAACTTCCTTGACTAAGGCCTGGTCTGTCTCTAGTGTTATAACAGCATCATCCCTGACTAAGGCCTGGTCTGTCTCTAGTGTTATAACTTCCTTGACTAAGGCCTGGTCTGTCTCTAGTGTTATAACATCCTTGACTAAGGCCTGGTCTGTCTCTAGTGTTATAACATCCCTGACTAAGGCCTGGTCTGTCTCTAGTGTTATAACATCCCTGACTAAGGCCTGTTCTGTCTCTAGTGTTATAACAGCATCATCCTTGACTAAGGCCTGGTCTGTCTCTAGTGTTATAACATCCCTGACTAAGCCCTGGTCTGTCTCTAGTGTTATAACAGTATCATAACATCCTTGACTAAGGCCTGGTCTGTCTCTAGTGTTATAACAGTATCATAACATCCTTGACTAAGGCCTGGTCTGTCTCTAGTGTTATAACAGCATCATCCTTGACTAAGGCCTGTTCTGTCTCTAGTGTTATAACAGCATCATCCTTGACTAAGGCCTGTTCTGTCTCTAGTGTTATAACAGCATCATCCCTGACTAAGGCCTGGTCTGTCTCTAGTGTTATAACAGCATCATAACATCCTTGACTAAGGCTTGGTCTGTCTCTAGTGTTATAACATCCCTGACTAAGGCCTGGTCTGTCTCTAGTGTTATAACATCCCTGACTAAGGCCTGGTCTGTCTCTAGTGTTATAACAGCATCATAACATCCTTGACTAAGGCCTGGTCTGTCTCTAGTGTTATAACAGCATCATAACATCCTTGACTAAGGCCTGGTCTGTCTCTAGTGTTATAACAGCATCATCCTTGACTAAGGCCTGGTCTGTCTCTAGTGTTATAACAGCATCATCCTTGACTAAGGCCTGGTCTGTCTCTAGTGTTATAACATCCTTGACTAAGGCCTGGTCTGTCTCTAGTGTTATAACATCCTTGACTAAGGCCTGGTCTGTCTCTAGTGTTATATCATCCTTGACTAATTCTTGGTCTGTCTCTAGTGTTATAACAGCATCATCCTTGACTAAGGCCTGGTCTGTCTCTAGTGTTATAACAGCATCATCCTTGACTAAGGCCTGGTCTGTCTCTAGTGTTATATCATCCTTGACTAAGGCTTGGTCTGTCTCTAGTGTTATAACATCCTTGACTAAGGCCTGGTCTGTCTCTAGTGTCATAACATCCCTGACTAAGATCTGGTCTGTCTCTAGTGTTATAACATCCCTGACTAAGGCCTGGTCTGTCTCTAGTGTTATAACATCCCTGACTAAGGCTTGGTCTGTCTCTAGTGTTATAACATCCTTGACTAAGGCCTGGTCTGTCTCTAGTGTTATAACATCCCTGACTAAAGCCTGGTCTGTCTCTAGTGTTATAACAGCATCATAACATCCTTGACTAAGGCCTGGTCTGCCTCTAGTGTTATAACAGCATCATCCTTGACTAAGGCCTGGTCTGTCTCTAGTGTTATATCATCCTTGACTAATTCTTGGTCTGTCTCTAGTGTTATAACAGCATCATCCTTGACTAAGGCCTGGTCTGTCTCTAGTGTTATATCATCCTTGACTAAGTAAAGACTTAAAGGTTGAGACCGAGTTTGCGTCTCTGACATGGGTAGGCAGACCGTTCCATAAAAATGGAGCTCTATAGGAGAAAGCCCTGCCTCCAGCTGTTTGCTTAGAAATTCTAGGGACAATTAGGAGGCCTGTGTCTTGTGACCATAGCGTACGTGTAGGTATGTACGGCAGGACCAAATCAGAGAGATAGGTAGGAGCAAGCCCATGTAATGCTTTGTAGGTTAGCAGTAAAACCTTGAAATCAGCCCTTGCTTTGACAGGAAGCATCATTTTTGGACAGAACGTTTCTGATTTTTGCAATGTTACGTAGAAAAAAAAAAAAAAAAAAAAAAAAAGCTGTCCTTGAAACAGTCTTGATATGTTCTTCAAAAGAGAGATCAGGGTCCAGAGTAACACCGAGGTCCTTCACAGTTTTATTTGAGACGACTGTACAACCATTAAGATTAATTGTCAGATTCAACAGAAGATCTCTTTGTTTCTTGGGACCTAGAACAAGCATCTCTGTTTTGTCCGAGTTTAAAAGTAGAACGTTTGCAGCCATCCACTTCCTTATGTCTGAAACACATGCTTCTAGCAAGGGCAATTTTGGGGCTTCACCATGTTTCATTGAAATGTACAGCTGTGTGTCATCCGCATAGCAGTGAAAGTTAACATTATATTTTCGAATAACATCCCCGAGAGGTAAAATATATAGTGAAAACAGTAGTGGTCCTAAAACGGAACCTTGAGGAACACCGAAATTTACAGTTGATTTGTCAGAGGACAAACCATTCACAGAGACAAACTGATATCTTTCCGACAGATAAGATCTAAACCAGGCCAGAACTTGTCCGTGTAGACCAATTTGGGTTTCCAATCTCTCCAAAAGAATGTGGTGATCGATGGTATCAAAAGCAGCACTAAGGTCTAGGAGCACGAGGACAGATGCAGAGCCTCGGTCCGATGCCATTAAAATGTAATTTACCACCTTCACAAGTGCCGTCTCGGCGCTATGATGGGGTCTAAAACCAGACTGAAGCATTTCGTATACATTGTTTGTCTTCAGGAAGGCAGTGAGTTGCTGCGCAACAGCCTTTTCTAAGATTCGATATAGGCCGATAGTTTTTTATATTTTCTGGGTCAAGGTTTGGCTTTTTCAAGAGAGGCTTTATTACTGCCACTTTTAGTGAGTTTGGTACACAACCGGTGGATAGAGAGCCGTTTATTATGTTTAACATAGGAGGGCCAAGCACAGGAAGCAGCTCTTTCAGTAGTTTAGTTGGAATAGGGTCCAGTATGCAGCTTGAAGGTTTAGAGGCCATGATTATTTTCATCATTGTGTAAAGTGTTATAACATCCTTGACTAAGGCCTGGTCTGTCTCTAGTGTTATAACAGCATCATAACATCCTTGACTAAGGCCTGGTCTGTCTCTAGTGTTATAACAGCATCATAACATCCTTGACTAAGGCCTGGTCTGTCTCTAGTGTTATAACAGCATCATCCTTGACTAAGGCCTGGTCTGTCTCTAGTGTTATAACAGCATCATCCTTGACTAAGGCCTGGCCTGTCTCTAGTGTTATAACATCCTTGACTAAGGCCTGGTCTGTCTCTAGTGTTATAACATCCTTGACTAAGGCCTGGTCTGTCTCTAGTGTTATAACAACATCATCCTTGACTAAGGCCTGGTCTGTGTCTAGTGTTATAACAGCATCATCCTTGACTAAGGCCTGGTCTGTCTCTAGTGTTATAACAGCATCATCCTTGACTAAGGCCTGGTCTGTCTCTAGTGTTATAACTTCCTTGACTAAGGCCTGGTCTGTCTCTAGTGTTATAACAGCATCATCCCTGACTAAGGCCTGGTCTGTCTCTAGTGTTATAACATCCTTGACTAAGGCCTGGTCTGTCTCTAGTGTTATAACATCCCTGACTAAGGCCTGGTCTGTCTCTAGTGTTATAACATCCCTGACTAAGGCCTGGTCTGTCTCTAGTGTTATAACAGCATCATAACATCCCTGACTAAGGCCTGGTCTGTCTCTAGTGTTATAACATCCCTGACTAAGGCCTGGTCTGTCTCTAGTGTTATAACATCCCTGACTAAGATCTGGTCTGTCTCTAGTGTTATATCATCCCTGACTAAGACCTAGTCTGTCTCTAGTGTTATAACATCCCTGACTAAGATCTGGTCTGTCTCTAGTGTTATATCATCCCTGACTAAGACCTGGTCTGTCTCTAGTGTTATATCATCCCTGACTAAGACCTGGTCTGTCTCTAGTGTTATAACATCCCTGACTAAGGCCTGGTCTGTCTCTAGTGTTATAACTTCCTTGACTAAGGCCTGGTCTGTCTCTAGTGTTATAACTTCCTTGACTAAGGCCTGGTCTGTCTCTAGTGTTATAACATCCCTGACTAAGGCCTGGTCTGTCTCTAGTGTTATATCATCCTTGACTAAGATCTGGTCTGTCTCTAGTGTTATAACATCCTTGACTAAGGCCTGGTCTGTCTCTAGTGTTATACCATCCCTGACTAAGGCCTGGTCTGTCTCTAGTGTTATAACAGCATCATAACATCCCTGACTAAGGCCTGGTCTGTCTCTAGTGTTATAACATCCTTGACTAAGGCCTGGTCTGTCTCTAGTGTTATAACATCATCATCCTTGACTAAGGCCTGGTCTGTCTCTAGTGTTATAACATCATCATCCCTGACTAAGGCTTGGTCTGTCTCTAGTGTTATAACATCCTTGACTAAGATCTGGTCTGTCTCTAGTGTTATAACATCCTTGACTAAGGCCTGGTCTGTCTCTAGTGTTATAACATCCCTGACTAAGGCCTGGTCTGTCTCTAGTGTTATAACATCATCATCCTTGACTAAGGCCTGGTCTGTCTCTAGTGTTATAACATCCCTGACTAAGGCTTGGTCTGTCTCTAGTGTTATAACAGCATCATAACATCCCTGACTAAGGCCTGGTCTGTCTCTAGTGTTATAACATCCCTGACTAAGGCCTGGTCTGTCTCTAGTGTTATATCATCCTTGACTAAGATCTGGTCTGTCTCTAGTGTCATAACAGCATCATCCTTGACTAAGGCCTGGTCTGTCTCTAGTGTTATAACAGCATCATAACATCCTTGACTAAGGCCTGGTCTGTCTCTAGTGTTATAACATCCTTGACTAAGGCCTGGTCTGTCTCTAGTGTTATAACATCCCTGACTAAGGCCTGGTCTGTCTCTAGTGTTATATCATCCTTGACTAAGGCCTGGTCTGTCTCTAGTGTTATAACATCCCTGACTAAGGCCTGGTCTGCCTCTAGTGTTATAACAGCATCATCCTTGACTAAGGCCTGGTCTGTCTCTAGTGTTATAACATCCCTGACTAAGGCCTGGTCTGTCTCTAGTGTTATAACATCATCATCCTTGACTAAGGCCTGGTCTGTCTCTAGTGTTATAACATCCCTGACTAAGGCCTGGTCTGTCTCTAGTGTTATATCATCCTTGACTAAGATCTGGTCTGTCTCTAGTGTTATAACATCCTTGACTAAGGCCTGGTCTGTCTCTAGTGTTATAACATCCCTGACTAAGGCCTGGTCTGTCTCTAGTGTTATATCATCCTTGACTAAGATCTGGTCTGTCTCTAGTGTTATAACATCCTTGACTAAGGCCTGGTCTGTCTCTAGTGTTATACCATCCCTGACTAAGGCCTGGTCTGTCTCTAGTGTTATAACATCCCTGACTAAGGCCTGGTCTGTCTCTAGTGTTATAACATCATCATCCTTGACTAAGGCCTGGTCTGTCTCTAGTGTTATAACATCCCTGACTAAGGCCTGGTCTGTCTCTAGTGTTATAACATCATCATCCTTGACTAAGGCCTGGTCTGTCTCTAGTGTTATAACATCCCTGACTAAGGCCTGGTCTGTCTCTAGTGTTATAACAGCATCATAACATCCTTGACTAAGGCCTGGTCTGTCTCTAGTGTTATAACATCCCTGACTAAGGCCTGGTCTGTCTCTAGTGTTATAACATCCCTGACTAAGGCCTGGTCTGTCTCTAGTGTTATAACAGCATCATCCTTGACTAAGGCCTGGTCTGTCTCTAGTGCTATAACATCCTTGACTAAGGCCTGGTCTGTCTCTAGTGTTATAACAGCATCATCCTTGACTAAGGCCTGGTCTGTCTCTAGTGCTATAACATCCTTGACTAAGGCCTGGTCTGTCTCTAGTGTTATAACATCCCTGACTAAGGCCTGGTCTGTCTCTAGTGTTATATCATCATCATCCCTGACTAAGGCCTGGTCTGTCTCTAGTGTTATAACATCCCTGACTAAGGCCTGGTCTGTCTCTAGTGTTATAACATCCCTGACTAAGACCTGGTCTGTCTCTAGTGTTATATCATCCCTGACTAAGGCCTGGTCTGTCTCTAGTGTTATAACATCCCTGACTAAGGCCTGGTCTGTCTCTAGTGTTATAACATCCCTGACTAAGGCTTGGTCTGTCTCTAGTGTTATAACATCCCTGACTAAGGCCTGTTCTGTCTCTAGTGTCATAACAGCATCATCCTTGACTAAGGCCTGGTCTGTCTCTAGTGTTATAACAGCATCATCCTTGACTAAGGCCTGGTCTGTCTCTAGTGTTATAACATCCCTGACTAAGGCCTGGTCTGTCTCTAGTGTCATAACAGCATCATCCCTGACTAAGGCCTGGTCTGTCTCTAGTGTCATAACAGCATCATCCCTGACTAAGGCCTGGTCTGTCTCTAGTGTTATAACATCCCTGACTAAGGCCTGGTCTGTCTCTAGTGTTATAACAGCATCATCCTTGACTAAGGCCTGGTCTGTCTCTAGTGTTATAACAGCATCATCCTTGACTAAGGCCTGGTCTGTCTCTAGTGTTATAACATCATCATCCTTGACTAAGGCCTGGTCTGTCTCTAGTGTTATAACAGCATCATAACATCCTTGACTAAGGCCTGGTCTGTCTCTAGTGTTATATCATCCTTGACTAAGTAAAGACTTAAAGGTTGAGACCGAGTTTGCGTCTCTGACATGGGTAGGCAGACCGTTCCATAAAAATGGAGCTCTATAGGAGAAAGCCCTGCCTCCAGCTGTTTGCTTAGAAATTCTAGGGACAATTAGGAGGCCTGTGTCTTGTGACCATAGCGTACGTGTAGGTATGTACGGCAGGACCAAATCAGAGAGATAGGTAGGAGCAAGCCCATGTAATGCTTTGTAGGTTAGCAGTAAAACCTTGAAATCAGCCCTTGCTTTGACAGGAAGCCAGTGTAGGGAGGCTAGCACTGGAGTAATATGATCAAATGTTTTGGTTCTAGTCAGGATTCTAGCAGCCGTATTTAGCACTAACTGAAGTTTATTTAGTGCTTTATCCGGGTAGCCGGAAAGTAGAGCATTGCAGTAGTCTAACCTAGAAGTGACAAAAGCATGGATTCATTTTTCTGCATCATTTTTGGACAGAACGTTTCTGATTTTTGCAATGTTACGTAGAAAAAAAAAAAAAAAAAAAAGCTGTCCTTGAAACAGTCTTGATATGTTCTTCAAAAGAGAGATCAGGGTCCAGAGTAACACCGAGGTCCTTCACAGTTTTATTTGAGACGACTGTACAACCATTAAGATTAATTGTCAGATTCAACAGAAGATCTCTTTGTTTCTTGGGACCTAGAACAAGCATCTCTGTTTTGTCCGAGTTTAAAAGTAGAACGTTTGCAGCCATCCACTTCCTTATGTCTGAAACACATGCTTCTAGCAAGGGCAATTTTGGGGCTTCACCATGTTTCATTGAAATGTACAGCTGTGTGTCATCCGCATAGCAGTGAAAGTTAACATTATATTTTCGAATAACATCCCCGAGAGGTAAAATATATAGTGAAAACAGTAGTGGTCCTAAAACGGAACCTTGAGGAACACCGAAATTTACAGTTGATTTGTCAGAGGACAAACCATTCACAGAGACAAACTGATATCTTTCCGACAGATAAGATCTAAACCAGGCCAGAACTTGTCCGTGTAGACCAATTTGGGTTTCCAATCTCTCCAAAAGAATGTGGTGATCGATGGTATCAAAAGCAGCACTAAGGTCTAGGAGCACGAGGACAGATGCAGAGCCTCGGTCCGATGCCATTAAAATGTCATTTACCACCTTCACAAGTGCCGTCTCAGTGCTATGATGGGGTCTAAAACCAGACTGAAGCATTTCGTATACATTGTTTGTCTTCAGGAAGGCAGTGAGTTGCTGCGCAACAGCCTTTTCTAAGATTCGATATAGGCCGATAGTTTTTTATATTTTCTGGGTCAAGGTTTGGCTTTTTCAAGAGAGGCTTTATTACTGCCACTTTTAGTGAGTTTGGTACACATCCGGTGGATAGAGAGCCGTTTATTATGTTCAACATAGGATGGCCAAGCACAGGAAGAAGCTCTTTCAGTAGTTTAGTTGGAATAGGGTCCAGTATGCAGCTTGAAGGTTTAGAGGCCATGATTATTTTCATCATTGTGTAAAGTGTTATAACATCCTTGACTAAGGCCTGGTCTGTCTCTAGTGTTATAACAGCATCATAACATCCTTGACTAAGGCCTGGTCTGTCTCTAGTGTTATAACAGCATCATAACATCCTTGACTAAGGCCTGGTCTGTCTCTAGTGTTATAACAGCATCATCCTTGACTAAGGCCTGGTCTGTCTCTAGTGTTATAACAGCATCATCCTTGACTAAGGCCTGGCCTGTCTCTAGTGTTATAACATCCTTGACTAAGGCCTGGTCTGTCTCTAGTGTTATAACAACATCATCCTTGACTAAGGCCTGGTCTGTGTCTAGTGTTATAACAGCATCATCCTTGACTAAGGCCTGGTCTGTCTCTAGTGTTATAACAGCATCATCCTTGACTAAGGCCTGGTCTGTCTCTAGTGTTATAACTTCCTTGACTAAGGCCTGGTCTGTCTCTAGTGTTATAACAGCATCATCCCTGACTAAGGCCTGGTCTGTCTCTAGTGTTATAACATCCTTGACTAAGGCCTGGTCTGTCTCTAGTGTTATATCATCCCTGACTAAGACCTGGTCGGTCTCTAGTGTTATAACATCCCTGACTAAGGCCTGGTCTGTCTCTAGTGTTATAACAGCATCATAACATCCCTGACTAAGGCCTGGTCTGTCTCTAGTGTTATAACATCCCTGACTAAGGCCTGGTCTGTCTCTAGTGTTATAACATCCCTGACTAAGATCTGGTCTGTCTCTAGTGTTATATCATCCCTGACTAAGACCTAGTCTGTCTCTAGTGTTATAACATCCCTGACTAAGATCTGGTCTGTCTCTAGTGTTATATCATCCCTGACTAAGACCTGGTCTGTCTCTAGTGTTATATCATCCCTGACTAAGATCTGGTCTGTCTCTAGTGTTATATCATCCCTGACTAAGACCTGGTCTGTCTCTAGTGTTATAACATCCCTGACTAAGGCCTGGTCTGTCTCTAGTGTCATAACAGCATCATCCTTGACTAAGGCCTGGTCTGTCTCTAGTGTTATAACTTCCTTGACTAAGGCCTGGTCTGTCTCTAGTGTTATAACTTCCTTGACTAAGGCCTGGTCTGTCTCTAGTGTTATAACATCCTTGACTAAGGCCTGGTCTGTCTCTAGTGTTATAACAGCATCATAACATCCCTGACTAAGGCCTGGTCTGTCTCTAGTGTTATAACATCCCTGACTAAGGCCTGGTCTGTCTCTAGTGTTATATCATCCTTGACTAAGATCTGGTCTGTCTCTAGTGTTATACCATCCCTGACTAAGGCCTGGTCTGTCTCTAGTGTTATAACATCCCTGACTAAGGCCTGTTCTGTCTCTAGTGTTATAACAGCATCATCCTTGACTAAGGCCTGGTCTGTCTCTAGTGTTATAACATCCTTGACTAAGGCCTGGTCTGTCTCTAGTGTTATAACAGCATCATAACATCCCTGACTAAGGCCTGTTCTGTCTCTAGTGTTATAACAGCATCATAACATCCCTGACTAAGGCCTGTTCTGTCTCTAGTGTTATAACAGCATCATCCTTGACTAAGGCCTGGTCTGTCTCTAGTGTTATAACAGCATCATCCTTGACTAAGGCCTGGTCTGTCTCTAGTGTTATATCATCCTTGACTAAGTAAAGACTTAAAGGTTGAGACCGAGTTTGCGTCTCTGACATGGGTAGGCAGACCGTTCCATAAAAATGGAGCTCTATAGGAGAAAGCCCTGCCTCCAGCTGTTTGCTTAGAAATTCTAGGGACAATTAGGAGGCCTGTGTCTTGTGACCATAGCGTACGTGTAGGTATGTACGGCAGGACCAAATCAGAGAGATAGGTAGGAGCAAGCCCATGTAATGCTTTGTAGGTTAGCAGTAAAACCTTGAAATCAGCCCTTGCTTTGACAGGAAGCCAGTGTAGGGAGGCTAGCACTGGAGTAATATGATCAAATGTTTTGGTTCTAGTCAGGATTCTAGCAGCCGTATTTAGCACTAACTGAAGTTTATTTAGTGCTTTATCCGGGTAGCCGGAAAGTAGAGCATTGCAGTAGTCTAACCTAGAAGTGACAAAAGCATGGATTCATTTTTCTGCATCATTTTTGGACAGAACGTTTCTGATTTTTGCAATGTTACGTAGATGGAAAAAAGCTGTCCTTGAAATGGTCTTGATATGTTCTTCAAAAGAGAGATCAGGGTCCAGAGTAACACCGAGGTCCTTCACAGTTTTATTTGAGACGACTGTACAACCATTAAGATTAATTGTCAGATTCAACAGAAGATCTCTTTGTTTCTTGGGACCTAGAACAAGCATCTCTGTTTTGTCCGAGTTTAAAAGTAGAACGTTTGCAGCCATCCACTTCCTTATGTCTGAAACACATGCTTCTAGCAAGGGCAATTTTGGGGCTTCACCATGTTTCATTGAAATGTACAGCTGTGTGTCATCCGCATAGCAGTGAAAGTTAACATTATATTTTCGAATAACATCCCCGAGAGGTAAAATATATAGTGAAAACAGTAGTGGTCCTAAAACGGAACCTTGAGGAACACCGAAATTTACAGTTGATTTGTCAGAGGACAAACCATTCACAGAGACAAACTGATATCTTTCCGACAGATAAGATCTAAACCAGGCCAGAACGTGTAGACCAATTTGGGTTTCCAATCTCTCCAAAAGAATGTGGTGATCGATGGTATCAAAAGCAGCACTAAGGTCTAGGAGCACGAGGACAGATGCAGAGCCTCGGTCCGATGCCATTAAAATGTAATTTACCACCTTCACAAGTGCCGTCTCAGCGCTATGATGGGGTCTAAAACCAGACTGAAGCATTTCGTATACATTGTTTGTCTTCAGGAAGGCAGTGAGTTGCTGCGCAACAGCCTTTTCTAAGATTCGATATAGGCCGATAGTTTTTTATATTTTCTGGGTCAAGGTTTGGCTTTTTCAAGAGAGGCTTTATTACTGCCACTTTTAGTGAGTTTGATACACATCCGGTGGATAGAGAGCCGTTTATTATGTTCAACATAGGAGGGCCAAGCACAGGAAGCAGCTCTTTCAGTAGTTTAGTTGGAATAGGGTCCAGTATGCAGCTTGAAGGTTTAGAGGCCATGATTATTTTCATCATTGTGTAAAGTGTTATAACATCCTTGACTAAGGCCTGGTCTGTCTCTAGTGTTATAACAGCATCATCCTTGACTAAGGCCTGGTCTGTCTCTAGTGTTATAACATCCTTGACTAAGGCCTGGTCTGTCTCTAGTGTTATAACAGCATCATAACATCCCTGACTAAGGCCTGGTCTGTCTCTAGTGTTATAACATCCCTGACTAAGGCCTGGTCTGTCTCTAGTGTTATAACATCCCTGACTAAGATCTGGTCTGTCTCTAGTGTTATAACATCCCTGACTAAGATCTGGTCTGTCTCTAGTGTTATATCATCCCTGACTAAGACCTGGTCTGTCTCTAGTGTTATATCATCCCTGACTAAGACCTGGTCTGTCTCTAGTGTTATAACATCCCTGACTAAGGCCTGGTCTGTCTCTAGTGTCATAACAGCATCATCCTTGACTAAGGCCTGGTCTGTCTCTAGTGTTATAACATCCCTGACTAAGGCCTGGTCTGTCTCTAGTGTTATAACATCCTTGACTAAGGCCTGGTCTGTCTCTAGTGTTATAACATCCCTGACTAAGGCCTGGTCTGTCTCTAGTGTTATAACATCCTTGACTAAGGCCTGGTCTGTCTCTAGTGTTATAACATCCCTGACTAAGGCCTGGTCTGTCTCTAGTGTTATAACAGCATCATCCCTGACTAAGGCCTGGTCTGTCTCTAGTGTTATAACATCCCTGACTAAGGCCTGGTCTGTCTCTAGTGTTATAACAGCATCATCCCTGACTAAGGCCTGGTCTGTCTCTAGTGTTATAACTTCCTTGACTAAGGCCTGGTCTGTCTCTAGTGTTATAACAGCATCATCCCTGACTAAGGCCTGGTCTGTCTCTAGTGTTATAACTTCCTTGACTAAGGCCTGGTCTGTCTCTAGTGTTATAACATCCTTGACTAAGGCCTGGTCTGTCTCTAGTGTTATAACATCCCTGACTAAGGCCTGGTCTGTCTCTAGTGTTATAACATCCCTGACTAAGGCTTGGTCTGTCTCTAGTGTTATAACATCCTTGACTAAGGCCTGGTCTGTCTCTAGTGTTATAACATCCCTGACTAAGGCCTAGTCTGTCTCTAGTGTTATAACATCATCATCCCTGACTAAGGCCTAGTCTGTCTCTAGTGTTATAACATCATCATCCCTGACTAAGGCCTGGTCTGTCTCTAGTGTTATATCATCCCTGACTAAGGCCTGGTCTGTCTCTAGTGTTATATCATCCCTGACTAAGGCCTGGTCTGTCTCTAGTGTTATAACATCCCTGACTAAGGCTTGGTCTGTCTCTAGTGTTATAACATCCTTGACGAAGGCTTGGTCTGTCTCTAGTGTTATAACATCCTTGACTAAGGCCTGGTCTGTCTCTAGTGTTATAACAGCATCATCCCTGACTAAGGCCTGGTCTGTCTCTAGTGTTATAACATCCCTGACTAAGGCCTGGTCTGTCTCTAGTGTTATAACATCCTTGACGAAGGCTTGGTCTGTCTCATGGAAAAGTGTACTATCACGTCCAACTATATCAACATTTTTAATTGGCTTATACAGCTAGCATAGGGCTAAATGTGCCAGGTTATGTCATGGGAACAGCTAGCGTATGGCTAAATGTGCCAGGTTATTTAATGGGAACAGCTAGCGTAGGGCTAAATGTGCCTGGTTATGTAATGGGAACAGCTAGCGTAGGGCTAAATGTGCCTGGTTATGTCATGGGAACAGCTAGCATAGGGCTCAATGTGCCAGGTTATGTAATGGGAACAGCTAGCATAGGGCTAAATGTGCCTGGTTATGTAATGGGAACAGCTAGCATGTAGTCTTTGATCACATGCGTCTGTGTCAATGATTTTAATTGGCTGATGTTTAAACGTAAACTTTTTCTAATATTCGTAAGTATGGACCCCTAGGTTTTTGGAAAATGGGCAGGGACACACTCAGACATGTTAGCACATATACAGGGTCATTTTATTCACGTGTGTGTGTGTGTGTGTGTGTGTGTGTGTGTGTGTGTGTGTGTGTGTGTGTAGTTCCGTGGACGAGGTAGAGAATAACTTGAGGAACATCACAGAGGAGGACGGATGCTCTCTAGGAGTCCTGATCACCTGACCAGGTAACGACACACACCACTACACTATACACGTTATACACACACACCACTACACTATACACGTTATACACACACACCACTACACTATACACGTTATACACACACACCACTACACTATACACGTTATACACACACACCACTACACTATACACACACACCACTACACTATACACGTTATACACACACACCACTACACTATACACGTTATACACACACACCACTACACTATACACGTTATACACACACACCACTACACTATACACACACACCACTACACTATACACGTTATACACACACACCACTACACTATACACGTTATACACACACACCACTACACTATACACACACGCCACTACACTATACACTATACACACACACCACTACACTATACACGTTATACACACACACCACTACACTATACACGTTATACACACACACCACTACACTATACACGTTATACACACACACCACTACACTATACACGTTATACACACACACCACTACACTATACACGTTATACACACACACCACTACACTATACACGTTATACACACACACCACTACACTATACACGTTATACACACACACCACTACACTATACACGTTATACACACACACCACTACACTATACACGTTATACACACACACCACTACACTATACACGTTATACACACACACCACTACACTATACACACACGCCACTACACTATACACGTTATACACACACACCACTACACTATACACGTTATACACACACACCACTACACTATACACGTTATACACACACACCACTACACTATACACGTTATACACACACACCACTACACTATACACGTTATACACACACACCACTACACTATACACACACACCACTACACTATACACGTTATACACACACACCACTACACTATACACACACGCCACTACACTATACACGTTATACACACACACCACTACACTATACACACACGCCACTACACTATACACGTTATACACACACACCACTACACTATACACACACGCCACTACACTATACACGTTATACACACACACCACTACACTATACACGTTATACACACACACCACTACACTATACATGTTATACACACACACCACTACACTATACACGTTATACACACACACCACTACACTATACACGTTATACACACGCACCACACTGTCTGTCTGTCTGTCTGTTCCAGACCTACTATAAATGTCTGTCTGTCTGTCTGTCTGTCTGTCTGTCTGTCTGTCTGTGTTGAGGAGTGAAACCTGCTCTGTTCCATACCTACTATAGATGTCTGTCTGTCTGTCCACCAGGTCTGCTGTGTTGTGGGAGGATCTGGACTACAGACAGACATCATGTGATGCTACCTGCCACTCCCCCTCCTCTCATCCCCCATCACGGCCTTCCAGTCCTGGGGTTGTTGGACTGACCATGTGACCACTTCGGCTACTGAGGAACGTCATGATGAACTGTTATCTAACCACTAACACACTACACCTGGTCAACACGTTGGGATGGACCTCCCTCCTCTTACTCCCTCCCTACTTCATCCCTCGTCCCTCCCTCCATCCCTCCTCCATCCCTCCCTCCCTCCATCCCTTCATCCCTCCCTCCATCCCTCCTCCATCCCTCCCTCCCTCCATCCCTCCTCTATCCCTCCTCTATCCCTCCTCTATCCCTCCCTCCATCGCTCCTCTATCCCTCCCTCCATCGCTCCTCTATCCCTCCCTCCATCCCTCCCTCCATCTCTCAGCCCTTCAACTGTGAACATGGAGGGATGAAGGTGTAACTTAATGTTGAGTAGAGAGATGCCTGACACAGTGAAGTAAACATTACCTTTCCCCAGTATTACATGTTATTAACATGAAGGAATTAACCACGAAGGCTTTTCTATTGATGATGTTGCCATAGATACACTATGTTTTCTATACGTCTGATAAATGCTATTTTATATTCTAGGTAGTCTGGAGCGCTAAGCTAACTGTCTGTCTAGAGCTAACGGTTAGCTAACTGTCTGTCTAGAGCTAACGGTTAGCTAACGGTCTGGCTAGAGCTAACGGTTAGCTAACTGTCTGTCTAAAGCTAACGGTTAGCTAACGGTCTATCTTGAGCTAACGGTTAGCTAACTGTCTGTCTAGAGCTAACGGTTAGCTAACTGTCTGTCTAGAGCTAACGGTTAGCTAACTGTCTGTCTAGAGCTAACGGTTAGCTAACTCTCTGTCTAGAGCTAACGGTTAGCTGTACGGTCTGTCTAGAGCTAACGGTTAGCTAACGTTTTTTCTTGAGCTAATGGTTAGCTAACTGTCTGTCTAGAGCTAACGGTTAGCTAACGGTCTGGCTAGAGCTAACGGTTAGCTAACTGTCTGTCTAAAGCTAACGGTCTGTCTTGAGCTAACGGTTAGCTAACGGTCTGTCTTGAGCTAACGGTTAGCTAACGGTCTGTCTAGAGCTAACGGTTAGCTTTACGGTCTGTCTAGAGCTAACGGTTAGCTAACGTTTTTTCTTGAGCTAATGGTTAGCTAACTGTCTGTCTAGAGCTAACGGTTAGCTAACGGTCTGGCTAGAGCTAACGGTTAGCTAACTGTCTGTCTAAAGCTAACGGTTTGTCTTGAGCTAACGGTTAGCTAACGGTCTGTCTAGAGCTAACGGTTAGCTTTACGGTCTGTCTAGAGCTAACGGTTAGCTAATGTTTTTTCTTGAGCTAATGGTTAGCTAACTGTCTGTCTAGAGCTAACGGTTAGCTAACGGTCTGGCTAGAGCTAACGGTTAGCTAACTGTCTGTCTAAAGCTAACGGTCTGTCTAGAGCTAACGGTTAGCTTTACGGTCTGTCTAGAGCTAACGGTTAGCTAACGTTTTTTCTTGAGCTAACGGTTAGCTAACTGTCTGGCTAGAGCTAACGGTTAGCTAACTGTCTGTCTAAAGCTAACGGTCTGTCTTGAGCTAACGGTTAGCTAACGGTCTGTCTAGAGCTAACGGTTAGCTTTACGGTCTGTCTAGAGCTAACGGTTAGCTAACGTTTTTTATTGAGCTAATGGTTAGCTAACTGTCTGTCTAGAGCTAACGGTTAGATAACGGTCTGTCTAGAGCTAACGGTTAGCTAACTGTCTGTCTAGGGCTAACGGTTAGCTAACTGTCTGTCTAGGGCTAACGGTTAGCTAACTGTCTGTCTAGGGCTAACGATTAGCTAACTGCTACCTGTCAAGGGCTAACGGTTAGCTAACTGCTACCTGTCGATCCGTCTAGAGCGAACTGTCTGTCTAGAACGATTAGCTAACTGTCTGTAGAGCTAACGGTCTGTCTAGAGCTAACGGTTAGCTAACTGTCTGTCTAGAGCTAACGGTTAGCTAACGGTCTGTCTAGAGCTAACGGTTAGCTAACGGTCTGTCTAGAGCTAACGGTTAGCTAACTGTCTGTCTAGAGCTAACGGTTAGCTAACGTTTTTTCTTGAGCTAATGGTTAGCTAACTGTCTGTCTAGAGCTAACGGTTAGCTAACGGTCTGGCTAGAGCTAACGGTTAGCTAACTGTCTGTCTAAAGCTAACGGTCTGTCTTGAGCTAACGGTTAGCTAACGGTCTGTCTAGAGCTAACGGTTAGCTTTACGGTCTGTCTAGAGCTAACGGTTAGCTAACGTTTTTTCTTGAGCTAATGGTTAGCTAACTGTCTGTCTAGAGCTAACGGTTAGCTAACGGTTAGCTAACTGTCTGTCTAGGGCTAACGGTTAGCTAACTGTCTGTCTAGGGCTAACGGTTAGCTAACTGTCTGTCTAGGGCTAACGATTAGCTAACTGCTACCTGTCAAGGGCTAACGGTTAGCTAACTGCTACCTGTCAAGGGCTAACGGTTAGCTAACTGCTACCTGTCGATCCGTCTAGAGCGAACTGTCTGTCTAGAACGGTTAGCTAACTGTCTGTCTAGAGCTAACGGTCTGTCTAGAACTAACGGTTAGCTAACTGTCTGTCTAGAGCTAACGGTCTGTCTAGAGCTAACGGTTAGCTAATGGTCTGTTTAGAGAGAACGGTCCGTCTAGAACTAACGGTTAGCTAACTGTCTGTCTAGAGCCAACAGTTAGCTAATGGTCTGTCTAGAGCTAACAGTTGGCTAAATGCTATCTGTCAAGAGCGCTAACTGAATTGTTTTAATAATGGAAGGAATTCAGGCCGGCTGAATCTCAATAGTCTGAAGATTCTTCCTCGTCTCCTCACCTCTCCTGTGTCTGCGCAGGAAAACACAGGAGTGAAAATGGTATAAAGAATATATGATGTGGGAATTCGGTTTCAGGTGACAGGTCTTTCAGATCAGAAGGAGGAGAAGACGAGCTACTTTAGACTGTTGGGACGCTGTCTGGGTGAAGCAGTGTGTTCTGGGTAACAGAGGAGGACCCTATCACAAGTCAACAATTATTTTAACCTTTTTTTAAAACTTTTACAGTGTAAAATATCTTTAGGTTGGGACCCAGAGGAGACGAGACAGGTTCTACCAAACGATCAGAGAACGTAGAACATGTCACCATAGTTAACGCTAAGCAGTATTCTGTGGTTGGGTCAGGGGACCTCTGTGTTAAAGGGACCTCATTAAGGACTGTAGAGCAGAGAGGAGGGTCTGTCTCCGCCTGCCTCACTCACTAACCACTCGTAGCCATGGGAACCAGGACCAGAGTCTCTGTTTCCTGTAGAGTTCTGATCCTCTAGTGGTGCTGACGGAGAATGTTAATAAAGTATTTACTCCTAAACACCTGTCTGTCTGTCTGTCTGTCTGGCTGTCTTCATGCCTGTCTGTCGGGTGGCTTCATGGCTGTCTGTCTGGTGGCTTCATGTCTGTCTGTCTGTCTGTCTGTCTGTCTGGTGGCTTCAGGACGTGGCCCTGGTGGTCTGGTGGCATCATTTCTGTGTTGGCGGAACATTCTGGACCTCCTGTCTAACGAAGGAACATTCTGGACCACCTGTCTAACGACGGAACATTCTGGGATGTTAGATGGTTCCTCACCCTGACCGTAGTCTACAGGCCAGGAGAAACTGGGACGTTAGATGGTTCCTCACCCTGACCGTAGTCTACAGGAGAAACTGGGACGTTAGATGGTTCCTCACCCTGACCGTAGTCTACAGGAGAAACTGGGACGTTAGATGGTTCCTCACCCTGACCGTAGTCTACAGGAGAAACTGGGATGTTAGATGGTTCCTCACCCTGACCGTAGTCTACAGGCCAGGAGAAACTGGGTTTGTTTTTCTGTAAAAAACAGCCACTTTTTTTTAGTCATGTCAAAACAAATAATGAATGAATTAGAGTTTATTTATTATTATTAATCATTAGTTGATTCAACTGTATTTAATTATTTAGTGTGACTTCACGGTGATTTGCCCTTTTTAAATGGCAGTGGCCAGCTCTACGAAGAGTCTTGGTGGTTCCAATCTTCTTCCACTTCAGAATGATGGAGGCCACTGTGTTCTTGGGGACCTTCAATGCTGCAGAAATGTTTTGGTACCCTTCCCCAGATCTGTGCCTCGACACAATCCTGTCTCGGAGCTCTACAGACAATTCCTTCAACCCCATGGCTTGGTTTTTGCTCTGACGTGCACTGTCAACTGTGGGACCTTATATGGACAGGTGGGTGCCTTTACAAATCAAGTCCAACCAATTGAATTTACCACAGGTGGACTCCAATCAAGTTGTAAAAACATCTCAAAGATGATTCATGGAAACAGGAAGCACCTGAGATCAATTTCGAGTCTCGTAGCAAAAGGGTCTGAATACTTATTGTACCAGTCAACAGTTTGGACACACCTACTCATTTCAGGGTTTCAAAGTTGTTGACATTTTCTGTATTGACTGACCTTTGTCTTAAAGTAATGATGGACTGTCGTTTCTCTTTGCTTATTTGAGCTGTTCTTGCCATAATGTGGACTTGGTCTTTTACCAAATAGGGCTGTCTTCTGTATACCACCCCTACCTTGTCACAACACAACTGATTGGCTCAAACAAATTAAGAGACAGGATTGATTTTAACAAGGCACACCTGTTAATTGAAGTGACAACCTCATGAAGCTGGTTGAGAGAATGCCAAGAGTGTGCAAAGCTGTCGAAGCAAAGGGTGGCTATTTTGAAGAATTTTAAATATATATCTTTTGGTTACTACATAATTCCATGTGTGTTATTTCACAGTTTTGATGTCTTCACGATTATTCTACAATGTAGAAAATAGTAAAAATAAAAACCCTTGGAAGAGTCACTTTTGACTGGTACTGTATATAAATAAGGTATTTGTAAAACATTTCTCAAAACCTTTGTCATTATTGGGTGTAGAATTTGATTTATTTAACCTTTATTTAACCAGGTGGCCAGTTGAGAACAAGTTCTCATTTGCAACTGCGACCTGGCCAAGATAAAGCAAAGCAGTGAGACACAAAACAACAACACAGAGTTACACATGGAATAACAAACATACAGAAGAACAAAAGAAAACATACAGTGAGTACAAATGAGGTAAGTTAAGAAAATAAATAGTCCATGGTGGCGAAGTAATTACAATATAGTAATTAAACAGTGGAATGGTAGATTGTTCATTCATAGTTGGCTTTAGCCTGGGAACTGCTGGGTTTTCCTGTTACGGAGAGATTAAAGCGTCGCAAACAGACAAGGAATCGTGTGGAACCGAACGAACCACTTTACGACACATGGACCTGTTTGACGACACGGCCAACTATTGCGCCATGCGTCGGGTTCAAACGGTTTCGTCTGCGCCCCGCGCCAGAAGAATGTAGTTCTCTACATCTGTTAATGATCCTCAGCAACAACCACACGGCCGTGACAGCGTTTAGAGGAAGCACATTAAGCCATGGAATGATGTCTATACCTGCCTTTCTATAACGTATGGGTCAGAGTAACGTGTTATAATGATTTCATGAATTACTGGATATTATTTGTTCAAGTGCATCATCGCTCTCTGCTCAGTTTGGCAGCTGCTCATGTGGGAGTTGCCGGTGTACTTCGCGGTTTTACCGGATCGTTTTTTTCTGCAGTTTTGTTGAAGCGCATTCCGCAACACACGACGCAGCGCTGTCAGTCACTGATTTTTTTTTATTCCCACTCACCGCTGTCATCAAACTAACCACAAGTTCTCATCAAATGGACTCATGTCACTGAGCTCAATTGTCATGAAACCCAAATACAGCGACGCGTTTCTCTCTCTTTCATACAAACGTATGAGGAGCCTCTGATAACGAACACATTTAATTAAATAACGACACGTCCTGATCAAACATACACACCATGATGGTAAACCCAGAGAGTTATTTCAGAACAGGACAGAATGATTCAGGAAACTGGGCTTCGACTGTGGACCAGTCAGTCAACTAGCAAGACATTGTCATTTTATAACGGGTGATGATCAGCAGAAATAAGGGACTAACTAACTAACTCTCAGTAGAGGTGACTTCCTCTTTCTAACAATCCCCTGGTCTTGTACACAGATATCTAACATTCACCGAAGCCAGCTGCTGATAGTTCAACCCTTAGTAACAGAACAGATATAATATGATCAGGCCTACTGTACATCTGACTGTAGAAATGACTGTTGAAAACTAGTCTCGGTTGGAACTGTTGCTGTTAAAATACAATAATAATTGTTATTCTGAACTGGAATAAACTGATTGAAGCAAGATGCTTCTTGAGGAAAACACGAAGTTTGAGAGATCTCCAGGGTTATTTATCCCTGGGAGAATGGGTTTGGAGACCAGAGATCTCCAGGGTTATCTATCCCTGAGAGAATGGGTTTGGAGACCAGAGATCTCCAGGGTTATCTATCCCTGAGAGAATGGGTTATCTATCCCTGAGAGAATGGGTTTGGAGACCAGAGATCTCCAGGGTCATCTATCCCTGAGAGAATGGGTTTGGAGACCAGAGATCTCCAGGGTTATCTATCCCTGAGAGAATGGGTTTGGAGACCAGAGATCTCCAGGGTTATCTATCCCTGGGAGAATGGGTTTGGAGACCAGAGATCTCCAGGGTTATCTATCCCTGGGAGAATGGGTTTGGAGACCAGAGATCTCCAGGGTTATCTATCCCTGAGAGAATGGGTTTGGAGACCAGAGATCTCCAGGGTTATCTATCCCTGAGAGAATGGGTTTGGAGACCAGAGATCTCCAGGGTTATCTATCCCTGAGAGAATGGGTTTGGAGACCAGAGATCTCCAGGGTTATCTATCCCTGAGAGAATGGGTTTGGAGACCAGAGATCTCCAGGGTTATCTATCCCTGAGAGAATGGGTTTGGAGACCAGAGATCTCCAGGGTTATCTATCCCTGAGAGAATGGGTTTGGAGACCAGAGATCTCCAGGGTTATCTACCCCTGAGAGAATGGGGTTGGTTGTGGAGACCAGAGATCTCCAGGGTTATCTATCCCTGAGAGAATGGGTGTGGAGACCAGAGATCTCCAGGGTTGACTGAGAACCCACTGACACAGTTCTGGGTTGTTTGTCTACAACAGTTCCAACCTAGACAGATATGTAAGAGTGTTTTTAATGGGGGAAATAAACAAATATTTAATGTAATTGGTATTTGTTTTAGGTAAAAGGGCAGTGAAATGTACTGATATATATGTATAGTTGCATATTCTCCAAAACTTGGGTCCCAGGCTGAGAAAGTTCACGAACCTCTGGTCTATTCCCACCTGAAGGGAACGAACCTCTGGTCTACTGCCACCTGAAGGGAACGAACCTCTGGTCTACTACCACCTGAAGGGAACGAACCTCTGGTCTACTGCCACCTGAAGGGAACGAACCTCTGGTCTACTGCCACCTGAAGGGAACGAACCTCTGGTCTACTGCCACCTGAAGGGAACGAACCTCTGGTCTACTGCCACCTGAAGGGAACGAACCTCTGGTCTACTGCCACCTGAAGGGAACGAACCTCTGGTCTACTGCCACCTGAAGGGAACGAACCTCTGGTCTACTGCCACCTGAAGGGAACGAACCTCTGGTCTACTGCCACCTGAAGGGAACGAACCTCTGGTCTACTCCCACCTGAAGGGAACGAACCTCTGGTCTACTACCACCTGAAGGGAACGAACCTCTGGTCTACTACCACCTGAAGGGAACGAACCTCTGGTCTACTACCACCTGAAGGGAACGAACCTCTGGTCTACTAACACCTGAAGGGAACGAACCTCTGGTCAATTACCACCTGAAGGGAACGAACCTCTGGTCTATTACCACCTGAAGGGAACGAACCTCTGGTCAATTCCCACCTGAAGGGAACGAACCTCTGGTCTACTACCACCTGAAGGGAACGAACCTCTGGTCTATTCCCACCTGAAGGGAACGAACCTCTGGTCTATTCCCACCTGAAGGGAACGAACCTCTGGTCTATTACCACCTGAAGGGAACGAACCTCTGGTCTATTACCACCTGAAGGGAACGAACCTCTGGTCAATTACCACCTGAAGGGAACGAACCTCTGGTCTATTACCACCTGAAGGGAACGAACCTCTGGTCTACTACCACCTGAAGGGAACGAACCTCTGGTCTACTACCACCTGAAGGGAACGAACCTCTGGTCAATTACCACCTGAAGGGAACGAACCTCTGGTCTACTACCACCTGAAGGGAACGAACCTCTGGTCTACTACCACCTGAAGGGAACGAACCTCTGGTCTACTACCACCTGAAGGGAACGAACCTCTGGTCTACTAACACCTGAAGGGAACGAACCTCTGGTCTACTACCACCTGAAGGGAACGAACCTCTGGTCTACTACCACCTGAAGGGAACGAACCTCTGGTCTACTACCACCTGAAGGGAACGAACCTCTGGTCTACTACCACCTGAAGGGAACGAACCTCTGGTCTACTAACACCTGAAGGGAACGAACCTCTGGTCAATTACCACCTGAAGGGAACGAACCTCTGGTCTATTACCACCTGAAGGGAACGAACCTCTGGTCTACTACCACCTGAAGGGAACGAACCTCTGGTCTACTACCACCTGAAGGGAACGAACCTCTGGTCAATTACCACCTGAAGGGAACGAACCTCTGGTCTACTACCACCTGAAGGGAACGAACCTCTGGTCTACTACCACCTGAAGGGAACGAACCTCTGGTCTACTACCACCACCTGAAGGGAACGAACCTCTGGTCTATTCCCACCTGAAGGGAACGAACCTCTGGTCAATTACCACCTGAAGGGAACGAACCTCTGGTCTACTACCACCTGAAGGGAACGAACCTCTGGTCTACTACCACCTGAAGGGAACGAACCTCTGGTCTACTACCACCTGAAGGGAACGAACCTCTGGTCTACTAACACCTGAAGGGAACGAACCTCTGGTCTACTACCACCTGAAGGGAACGAACCTCTGGTCTACTAACACCTGAAGGGAACGAACCTCTGGTCTATTACCACCTGAAGGGAACGAACCTCTGGTCTATTACCACCTGAAGGGAACGAACCTCTGGTCAATTACCACCTGAAGGGAACGAACCTCTGGTCTACTACCACCTGAAGGGAACGAACCTCTGGTCTACTACCACCTGAAGGGAACGAACCTCTGGTCTACTACCACCTGAAGGGAACGAACCTCTGGTCTACTACCACCTGAAGGGAACGAACCTCTGGTCTACTACCACCACCTGAAGGGAACGAACCTCTGGTCTATTCCCACCTGAAGGGAACGAACCTCTGGTCAATTACCACCTGAAGGGAACGAACCTCTGGTCTACTACCACCTGAAGGGAACGAACCTCTGGTCTACTACCACCTGAAGGGAACGAACCTCTGGTCTACTACCACCTGAAGGGAACGAACCTCTGGTCTACTAACACCTGAAGGGAACGAACCTCTGGTCAATTACCACCTGAAGGGAACGAACCTCTGGTCTATTACCACCTGAAGGGAACGAACCTCTGGTCTACTACCACCTGAAGGGAACGAACCTCTGGTCTACTACCACCTGAAGGGAACGAACCTCTGGTCAATTACCACCTGAAGGGAACGAACCTCTGGTCTACTACCACCTGAAGGGAACGAACCTCTGGTCTACTACCACCTGAAGGGAACGAACCTCTGGTCTACTACCACCACCTGAAGGGAACGAACCTCTGGTCTATTCCCACCTGAAGGGAACGAACCTCTGGTCAATTACCACCTGAAGGGAACGAACCTCTGGTCTACTACCACCTGAAGGGAACGAACCTCTGGTCTACTACCACCTGAAGGGAACGAACCTCTGGTCTACTAACACCTGAAGGGAACGAACCTCTGGTCTATTACCACCTGAAGGGAACGAACCTCTGGTCAATTACCACCTGAAGGGAACGAACCTCTGGTCTACTACCACCTGAAGGGAACGAACCTCTGGTCTACTACCACCTGAAGGGAACGAACCTCTGGTCTACTACCACCTGAAGGGAACGAACCTCTGGTCAATTACCACCTGAAGGGAACGAACCTCTGGTCTACTACCACCTGAAGGGAACGAACCTCTGGTCTACTACCACCTGAAGGGAACGAACCTCTGGTCTACTACCACCTGAAGGGAACGAACCTCTGGTCTATTCCCACCTGAAGGGAACGAACCTCTGGTCTACTACCACCTGAAGGGAACGAACCTCTGGTCTATTACCACCTGAAGGGAACGAACCTCTGGTCTACTACCACCGGAAGGGAACGAACCTCTGGTCTATTACCACCTGAAGGGAACGAACCTCTGGTCTACTACCACCTGAAGGGAACGAACCTCTGGTCTACTACCACCTGAAGGGAACGAACCTCTGGTCTACTACCACCTGAAGGGAACGAACCTCTGGTCTACTACCACCTGAAGGGAACGAACCTCTGGTCTACTACCACCTGAAGGGAACGAACCTCTGGTCAATTACCACCTGAAGGGAACGAACCTCTGGTCTACTACCACCTGAAGGGAACGAACCTCTGGTCTACTACCACCTGAAGGGAACGAACCTCTGGTCAATTACCACCTGAAGGGAACGAACCTCTGGTCTACTACCACCTGAAGGGAACGAACCTCTGGTCAATTACCACCTGAAGGGAACGAACCTCTGGTCTACTACCACCTGAAGGGAACGAACCTCTGGTCTACTACCACCTGAAGGGAACGAACCTCTGGTCTACTACCACCTGAAGGGAACGAACCTCTGGTCTATTACCACCTGAAGGGAACGGTCCTCTGGTCTATTACCACCTGAAGGGAACGAACCTCTGGTCTACTACCACCTGAAGGGAACGAACCTCTGGTCTACTACCACCTGAAGGGAACGAACCTCTGGTCTATTACCACCTGAAGGGAACGAACCGTGGAATTAACCGGAACGATCAGACCAGCGGATGCTGTGACACTCAAGTGTCCTGAAAGACTTGACTAGTGGTCACGTCCCTGCAAGTTAAACGGCCGTACAATTTCAATTCTGCATAACGTCACAGCGTTTTCAACAACTTTACAAATCAAAAACACATTTTAATTTGGTCACATTGTAGTGAAATGCTTGTGTTTTTAGCTCCAGCAGTAGCATCTAACAGACAAAAATTGACATGCTTCAGTTTGCTGCCATGACGACTGGTCTCACGTCTCCAGCGATCAGAAGGTTATAAAACAAGTCATTTACACTGAGTGGACAAAACATCAGGAACTGCAACAATCAGATTTTTCCCCGCCACAACAGGTTGAATAGATACGTAAATGAAAAGCAAAGTCAACTTGAGACCAGGTAGCAGACAGCAGGTTCACTGAAACTTTATTCTCATATAAAATCCATAAATAGTGTCTGCAAGTGACAGCGTGCACACGTTGAGCTGCTGCAGTACAGTAGAAGATGGCAGTCTAGTAAATATACATCTATATCTGGTATTACAAAAATTTACGGCCCGGACCAATCACTGAAACACACAACAGATTCCTCTCTCTGTGTCTGGGATGTCAGAACGGGCACGTCGTTGCCACGGAGATCCTGAGAGGAGGGAGGAGACGGGAACAGAGGTGAGGGGGGGGGGGATAGGGGAACGGGGAGGGTGACTGGGGAATCAAGCCAACATAGACCCAGCGTGGTCCTAAAGACCGTGGCCATGTAGACGTGTCTACGCGAGCGCAGTCTTGAAGGCGCCCCAGCCGTGGAAGCATCGTGTGAAGCAGTGTGGCTCGTTTCCCTTCCTGACCAGACGCAGCTTCCTGGGGGTCTCCGTCTCCTTAGAACGCATGTGCTGGATGTAGACCTAGAGGAGACAAAACCACCTTCATTATGTTCACATGTGCTGGATGTAGACCTAGAGGAGACAAAACCACCTTCATTATGTTCACATGTGCTGGATGTAGACCTAGAGGAGACAAAACCACCTTCATTATGTTCACATGTGCTGGATGTAGACCTAGAGGAGACAAAACCACCTTCATTATGTTCACATGTGCTGGATGTAGACCTAGAGGAGACAAAACCACCTTCATTATGTTCACATGTGCTGGATGTAGACCTAGAGGAGACAAAACCACCTTCATTATGTTCACATGTGCTGGATGTAGACCTAGAGGAGACAAAACCACCTTCATTATGTTCACATGTGCTGGATGTAGACCTAGAGGAGACAAAACCACCTTCATTATGTTCACATGTGCTGGATGTAGACCTAGAGGAGACAAAACCACCTTCATTATGTTCACATGTGCTGGATGTAGACCTAGAGGAGACAAAACCACCTTCATTATGTTCACATGTGCTGGATGTAGACCTAGAGGAGACAAAACCACCTTCATTATGTTCACATGTGCTGGATGTAGACCTAGAGGAGACAAAACCACCTTCATTATGTTCACATGTGCTGGATGTAGACCTAGAGGAGACAAAACCACCTTCATTATGTTCACATGTGCTGGATGTAGACCTAGAGGAGACAAAACCACCTTCATTATGTTCACATGTGCTGGATGTAGACCTAGAGGAGACAAAACCACCTTCATTATGTTCACATGTGCTGGATGTAGACCTAGAGGAGACAAAACCACCTTCATTATGTTCACATGTGCTGGATGTAGACCTAGAGGAGACAAAACCACCTTCATTATGTTCACATGTGCTGGATGTAGACCTAGAGGAGACAAAACCACCTTCATTATGTTCACATGTGCTGGATGTAGACCTAGAGGAGACAAAACCACCTTCATTATGTTCACATGTGCTGGATGTAGACCTAGAGGAGACAAAACCACCTTCATTATGTTCACATGTGCTGGATGTAGACCTAGAGGAGACAAAACCACCTTCATTATGTTCACATGTGCTGGATGTAGACCTAGAGGAGACAAAACCATGTTCACATGTGCTGGATGTAGACCTAGAGGAGACAAAACCACCTTCATTATGTTCACATGTGCTGGATGTAGACCTAGAGGAGACAAAACCATGTTCACATGTGCTGGATGTAGACCTAGAGGAGACAAAACCACCTTCATTATGTTCACATGTGCTGGATGTAGACCTAGAGGAGACAAAACCATGTTCACATGTGCTGGATGTAGACCTAGAGGAGACAAAACCACCTTCATTATGTTCACATGTGCTGGATGTAGACCTAGAGGAGACAAAACCACCTTCATTATGTTCACATGTGCTGGATGTAGACCTAGAGGAGACAAAACCACCTTCATTATGTTCACATGGAACAACAATCTGAGCTGCGGAAGTGGTGCTGACAGCATCTAGACACAGTAAAGATCTAGTAAAACAATAGACTGACAGAATGACATCGAGACACAGTAAAGATCTAGTAAAACACTAGACTGACATCTAGACACAGTAAAGATCTAATAAAACAATAGACTGACATCTAGACACTCTAAAGATATAGTAAAACAATAGACTGACAGAATGTCACCTAGACACAGTAAAGATATAGTAAAACAATAGACTGACAGAATGTCACCTAGACACAGTAAAGATATAGTAAAACAATAGACTGACAGAATGTCACCTAGACACAGTAAAGATATAGTAAAACAATAGACTGACAGAATGTCACCTAGACACAGTAAAGATATAGTAAAACAATAGACTGACAGAATGTCACCTAGACACAGTAAAGATATAGTAAAACAATAGACTGACAGAATGACATCGAGACACAGTAAAACAATAGACTGACAGAATGTCACCTAGACACAGTAAAGATATAGTAAAACAATAGACTGACAGAATGACATCTAGACACAGTAAAGATCTAGTAAAACAATAGACTGACAGAATGACATCTAGACACAGTAAAGATCTAGTAAAACAATAGACTGACATCTAGACACAGTAAAGATCTAGTAAAACAATAGACTGACAGAATGACATCTAGACACAGTAAAGATATAATAAAACAATAGACTGACATCTAGACACAGTAAATCATGAAAAGGCGGCCAGGGTTCAATCCCATCACTCTGTCTCCTGTGCTCCATTTAAAGGTAATTGAGCCAACATGTGCAGGGTTCACTGTGAATGTGGTCTTGGAACAGGAACATTGCCTTTAAATGGATCATAGCTGACAAAGTGGGATCGGATTCAATTCCAGCCTGAAAATCATTACAGTAGAGGCGCGAGAGGGTCACATCGCTTACCTGGCAGGCTTTGAGGCTGAGTTTAATTTCTACCTGACTGGTCTGAGTTCCCACCCACATGTACACCTGACAGAGAGAGAGACAGGAAACACTATTACAGGTGTAGTGTCCAGGCCCTGTATATAGAAAGACAGGTGTAGTGTATATAGACAGACAGGTGTAGTGTCCAGGTGTATATAGACAGACAGGTGTAGTGTCCAGGCCCTGTATATAGACAGACAGGTGTAGTGTCCAGGTGTATATAGACAGACAAGTGTAGTGTACAGGTGTATATAGACAGACAGGTGTATATAGACAGACAGGTGTAGCGTACAGGTGTATATAGACAGACAGGTGTAGCGTACAGGTGTATATAGACAGACAGGTGTAGCGTACAGGTGTATATAGACAGACAGGTGTAGCGTACAGGTGTATATAGACAGACAGGTGTAGCGTACAGGTGTAGCGTACAGGTGTATATAGACAGACAGGTGTAGCGTCCAGGTGTATATAGACAGACAGGTGTAGCGTCCAGGTGTATATAGACAGACAGGTGTAGTGTCCAGGTGTATATAGACAGACAGGTGTAGTGTCCAGGTGTATATAGACAGACAGGTGTAGTGTCCAGGTGTATATAGACAGACAGGTGTATATAGACAGACAGGTGTAGTGTCCAGGTGTATATAGACAGACAGGTGTAGTGTCCATAGACAGACAGGTGTAGTGTCCAGGTGTATATAGACAGACAGGTGTAGTGTCCAGGTGTATATAGACAGACAGGTGTATATAGACAGACAGGTGTAGCGTCCAGGTGTATATAGACAGACAGGTGTAGCGTACAGGTGTATATAGACAGACAGGTGTAGTGTCCAGGTGTATATAGACAGACAGGTGTAGTGTCCAGGTGTATATAGACAGACAGGTGTAGTGTCCAGGTGTATATAGACAGACAGGTGTATATAGACAGACAGGTGTAGTGTCCAGGTGTATATAGACAGACAGGTGTAGTGTCCATAGACAGACAGGTGTAGTGTCCAGGTGTATATAGACAGACAGGTGTATATAGACAGACAGGTGTAGTGTCCAGGTGTATATAGACAGACAGGTGTAGCGTACAGGTGTATATAGACAGACAGGTGTAGCGTACAGGTGTATATAGACAGACAGGTGTAGCGTACAGGTGTATATAGACAGACAGGTGTAGCGTCCAGGTGTATATAGACAGACAGGTGTAGCGTCCAGGTGTATATAGACAGACAGGTGTAGCGTCCAGGTGTATATAGACAGACAGGTGTAGCGTCCAGGTGTATATAGACAGACAGGTGTAGCGTCCAGGTGTATATAGACAGACAGGTGTAGCGTCCAGGTGTATATAGACAGACAGGTGTAGCGTCCAGGTGTATATAGACAGACAGGTGTAGCGTCCAGGTGTATATAGACAGACAGGTGTAGCGTCCAGGTGTATATAGACAGACAGGTGTAGCGTCCAGGTGTATATAGACAGACAGGTGTAGCGTCCAGGTGTATATAGACAGACAGGTGTAGCGTCCAGGTGTATATAGACAGACAGGTGTAGCGTCCAGGTGTATATAGACAGACAGGTGTAGCGTCCAGGTGTATATAGACAGACAGGTGTAGCGTCCAGGTGTATATAGACAGACAGGTGTAGGGTACAGGTGTATATAGACAGACAGGTGTAGGGTACAGGTGTATATAGACAGACAGGTGTAGCGTACAGGTGTATATAGACAGACAGGTGTAGCGTACAGGTGTATATAGACAGACAGGTGTAGCGTACAGGTGTATATAGACAGACAGGTGTAGCGTACAGGTGTATATAGACAGACAGGTGTAGCGTACAGGTGTATATAGACAGACAGGTGTAGCGTACAGGTGTATATAGACAGACAGGTGTAGCGTACAGGTGTATATAGACAGACAGGTGTAGCGTACAGGTGTATATAGACAGACAGGTGTAGCGTACAGGTGTATATAGACAGACAGGTGTAGCGTACAGGTGTATATGGACAGACAGGTGTATATAGACAGACAGGTGTAGTGTCCAGGTGTATATAGACAGACAGGTGTAGTGTCCAGGTGTATATAGACAGACAGGTGTATATAGACAGACAGGTGTAGCGTCCAGGTGTATATAGACAGACAGGTGTAGCGTACAGGTGTATATAGACAGACAGGTGTAGCGTACAGGTGTATATAGACAGACAGGTGTAGCGTACAGGTGTATATAGACAGACAGGTGTAGCGTACAGGTGTATATAGACAGACAGGTGTAGCGTACAGGTGTATATAGACAGACAGGTGTAGCGTACAGGTGTATATAGACAGACAGGTGTAGCGTACAGGTGTATATAGACAGACAGGTGTAGCGTACAGGTGTATATAGACAGGTGTAGCGTACAGGTGTATATAGACAGACAGGTGTAGCGTACAGGTGTATATAGACAGACAGGTGTAGTGTCCAGGTGTATATAGACAGACAGGTGTAGTGTCCAGGTGTATATAGACAGACAGGTGTAGTGTCCAGGTGTATATAGACAGACAGGTGTAGTGTACAGGTGTATATAGACAGACAGGTGTATATAGACAGACAGGTGTAGTGTACAGGTGTATATAGACAGACAGGTGTATATAGACAGACAGGTGTAGCGTACAGGTGTAGCGTACAGGTGTATATAGACAGACAGGTGTAGTGTCCAGGTGTATATAGACAGACAGGTGTAGTGTCCAGGTGTATATAGACAGACAGGTGTAGTGTCCAGGCCCTGTATATAGACAGACAGGTGTAGTGTCCAGGTGTATATAGACAGACAAGTGTAGTGTACAGGTGTATATAGACAGACAGGTGTAGTGTCCAGGTGTATATAGACAGACAGGTGTAGCGTCCAGGTGTATATAGACAGACAGGTGTAGCGTACAGGTGTATATAGACAGACAGGTGTAGCGTCCAGGTGTATATAGACAGACAGGTGTAGCGTCCAGGTGTATATAGACAGACAGGTGTAGTGTACAGGTGTATATAGACAGACAGGTGTAGTGTACAGGTGTATATAGACAGACAGGTGTATATAGACAGACAGGTGTAGTGTACAGGTGTATATAGACAGACAGGTGTAGTGTCCAGGCCCTGTATATAGACAGACAGGTGTAGCGTCCAGGTGTATATAGACAGACAAGTGTAGCGTCCAGGTGTATATAGACAGACAGGTGTAGTGTCCAGGCCCTGTATATAGACAGACAGGTGTAGTGTCCAGGTGTATATAGACAGACAAGTGTAGTGTACAGGTGTATATAGACAGACAGGTGTAGCGTCCAGGTGTATATAGACAGACAGGTGTAGCGTCCAGGTGTATATAGACAGACAGGTGTAGCGTACAGGTGTATATAGACAGACAGGTGTAGCGTCCAGGTGTATATAGACAGACAGGTGTAGCGTCCAGGTGTATATAGACAGACAGGTGTAGCGTCCAGGTGTATATAGACAGACAGGTGTAGCGTACAGGTGTATATAGACAGACAGGTGTAGCGTACAGGTGTATATGGACAGACAGGTGTAGCGTACAGGTGTATATAGACAGACAGGTGTAGCGTACAGGTGTATATAGACAGACAGGTGTAGCGTACAGGTGTATATAGACAGACAGGTGTAGCGTACAGGTGTATATAGACAGACAGGTGTAGCGTACAGGTGTATATAGACAGACAGGTGTAGCGTACAGGTGTATATAGACAGACAGGTGTAGCGTACAGGTGTATATGGACAGACAGGTGTAGCGTACAGGTGTATATGGACAGACAGGTGTAGCGTACAGGTGTATATGGACAGACAGGTGTAGCGTACAGGTGTATATGGACAGACAGGTGTAGCGTACAGGTGTATATAGACAGACAGGTGTAGCGTACAGGTGTATATAGACAGACAGGTGTAGCGTACAGGTGTATATAGACAGACAGGTGTAGCGTACAGGTGTATATAGACAGACAGGTGTAGCGTACAGGTGTATATAGACAGACAGGTGTAGCGTACAGGTGTATATAGACAGACAGGTGTAGCGTACAGGTGTATATAGACAGACAGGTGTAGCGTACAGGTGTATATAGACAGACAGGTGTAGCGTACAGGTGTATATAGACAGACAGGTGTAGCATACAGGTGTATATAGACAGACAGGTGTAGCGTACAGGTGTATATAGACAGACAGGTGTAGCGTACAGGTGTATATAGACAGACAGGTGTAGCGTACAGGTGTATATAGACAGACAGGTGTAGCGTACAGGTGTATATAGACAGACAGGTGTAGCGTACAGGTGTATATAGACAGGTGTAGCGTACAGGTGTATATAGACAGACAGGTGTAGCGTACAGGTGTATATAGACAGACAGGTGTAGCGTACAGGTGTATATAGACAGACAGGTGTAGCGTACAGGTGTATATAGACAGACAGGTGTAGTGTCCAGGTGTATATAGACAGACAGGTGTAGTGTCCAGGTGTATATAGACAGACAGGTGTAGTGTACAGGTGTATATAGACAGACAGGTGTATATAGACAGACAGGTGTAGTGTACAGGTGTATATAGACAGACAGGTGTAGCGTACAGGTGTATATAGACAGACAGGTGTAGCGTACAGGTGTATATAGACAGACAGGTGTAGCGTACAGGTGTATATAGACAGACAGGTGTAGTGTACAGGTGTATATAGACAGACAGGTGTAGTGTACAGGTGTATATAGACAGACAGGTGTATATAGACAGACAGGTGTAGTGTCGTGTCAGGTGTATATAGACAGACAGGTGTAGTGTACAGGTGTATATAGACAGACAGGTGTAGTGTACAGGTGTATATAGACAGACAGGTGTATATAGACAGACAGGTGTAGTGTCCAGGTGTATATAGACAGACAGGTGTAGTGTACAGGTGTATATAGACAGGTGTATATAGACAGACAGGTGTAGTGTCCAGGTGTATATAGACAGACAGGTGTATATAGACAGACAGGTGTATATAGACAGACAGGTGTATGTATATAGACAGACAGGTGTAGTGTACAGGTGTATATAGACAGACAGGTGTAGTGTCCAGGTGTATATAGACAGACAGGTGTAGTGTACAGGTGTATATAGACAGACAGGTGTAGTGTACAGGTGTATATAGACAGACAGGTGTAGTGTACAGGTGTATATAGACAGACAGGTGTAGCGTACAGGTGTATATAGACAGACAGGTGTAGTGTACAGGTGTATATAGACAGACAGGTGTAGTGTACAGGTGTATATAGACAGACAGGTGTATATAGACAGACAGGTGTAGCGTACAGGTGTATATAGACAGACAGGTGTAGTGTCCAGGTGTATATAGACAGACAGGTGTAGTGTACAGGTGTATATAGACAGACAGGTGTAGTGTCCAGGTGTATATAGACAGACAGGTGTAGTGTCCAGGTGTATATAGACAGACAGGTGTAGTGTACAGGTGTATATAGACAGACAGGTGTAGTGTCCAGGTGTATATAGACAGACAGGTGTAGTGTCCAGGTGTATATAGACAGACAGGTGTAGTGTACATAGCTCGTCCCACCTCTTTGCCGTTGTCCAGTAGCATGATGTCATCGTCGGCCAGGTCGTCCTGACAGAAGTCAGAACATTTCTCAGACACGGCGAAGTATCCCTTCTCATTGGAGCAGCGGAACAGTCTGGCGTACTTCATATAGTCAGCGTCCTCGTCGTATACCTTCTGACAGCCAATCCCCACCCAGAAGAAGTTCTCCGGCTCCTCCCCCTCGTTGATCACCTAGGAGACAGGAGTTCCGGGTCAAAGCAGGTTCTTACCATAGAATTATAATGATGTTTACCAGTCAAACTGCCTCGGTCAGAGGTTCCATGTTAACCAGTCAAACTGCCTCGGTCAGAGGTTCCATGTTGACCAGTCAAACTGCCTCGGTCAGAGGTTCCATGTTGACCAGTCAAACTGCCTCGGTCAGAGGTTCCATGTTGACCAGACAAACTGCCACGGTCAGAGGTTCCATGTTAACCAGTCAAACTGCCTCGGTCAGAGGTTCCATGTTAACCAGTCAAACTGCCTCGGTCAGAGGTTCCATGTTAACCAGTCAAACTGCCACGGTCAGAGGTTCCATGTAGACCAGTCAAACTGCCACGGCCAGAGGTTCCATGTTAACCAGTCAAACTGCCACGGTCAGAGGTTCCATGTTAACCAGTCAAACTGCCTCGGTCAGAGGTTCCATGTCACCCAGACAAACTGCCTCGGTCAGAGGTTCCATCCATGTTAACCAGTCAAACTGCCACGGTCAGAGGTTCCATCCATGTTAACCAGTCAAACTGCCTCGGTCAGAGGTTCCATCCATGTTAACCAGTCAAACTGCCACGGTCAGAGGTTCCATCCATGTTAACCAGTCAAACTGCCTCGGTCAGAGGTTCCATGTTGACCAGTCAAACTGCCTCGGTCAGAGGTTCCATCCATGTTAACCAGTCAAACTGCCTCGGTCAGAGGTTCCATCCATGTTAACCAGTCAAACTGCCTCGGTCAGAGGTTCCATCCATGTTAACCAGTCAAACTGCCTCGGTCAGAGGTTCCATCCATGTTAACCAGTCAAACTGCCACGGTCAGAGGTTCCATCCATGTTAACCAGTCAAACTGCCTCGGTCAGAGGTTCCATGTTGACCAGTCAAACTGCCTCGGTCAGAGGTTCCATCCATGTTAACCAGTCAAACTGCCCCGGTCAGAGGTTCCATCCATGTCAAACTGCCACGGTCAGAGGTTCCATGTTGACCAGTCAAACTGCCTCGGTCAGAGGTTCCATCCATGTTGACCAGTCAAACTGCCCCGATCAGAGGTTCCATCCATTTTAACCAGTCAAACTGCCTCGGTCAGAGGTTCCATCCATGTTAACCAGTCAAACTGCCTCGGTCAGAGGTTCCATCCATGTTAACCAGTCAAACTGCCACGGTCAGAGGTTCCATCCATGTTAACCAGTCAAACTGCCTCGGTCAGAGGTTCCATCCATGTTAACCAGTCAAACTGCCTCGGTCAGAGGTTCCATGTTAACCAGTCAAACTGCCACGGTCAGAGGTTCCATGTTAACCAGTCAAACTGCCACGGTCAGAGGTTCCATGTTAACCAGTCAAACTGCCACGGTTAGAGGTTCCATGTTACCCAGACAAACTGCCTCGGTCAGAGGTTCCATGTTAACCAGTCAAACTGCCTCGGTCAGAGGTTCCATCCATGTTAACCAGTCAAACTGCCTCGGTCAGAGGTTCCATCCATGTTAACCAGTCAAACTGCCACGGTCAGAGGTTCCATGTTAACCAGTCAAACTGCCACGGTCAGAGGTTCCATGTTAACCAGTCAAACTGCCACGGTCAGAGGTTCCATGTTAACCAGTCAAACTGCCCCGGTCAGAGGTTCCATCCATGTTAACCAGTCAAACTGCCTCGGTCAGAGGTTCCATGTTACCCAGACAAACTGCCTCGGTCAGAGGTTCCATGTTAACCAGTCAAACTGCCACGGTCAGAGGTTCCATCCATGTTAACCAGTCAAACTGCCACGGTCAGAGGTTCCATGTTAACCAGTCAAACTGCCTCGGTCAGAGGTTCCATGTTACCCAGACAAACTGCCTCGGTCAGAGGTTCCATGTTAACCAGTCAAACTGCCACGGTCAGAGGTTCCATCCATGTTAACCAGTCAAACTGCCACAGTCAGAGGTTCCATCCATGTTAACCAGTCAAACTGCCACGGTCAGAGGTTCCATGTTAACCAGTCAAACTGCCAGCCGGGTACAACAGACAGCCGGGTACAACAGCCAGCCAGGTGTAACAGACAGCCAGCCAGCCAGGTGTAACAGACAGCCAGCCAGCCAGGTGTAACAGACAGCCAGCCAGCCAGGTGTAACAGACAGACAGCCAGGTGTAACAGACAGCCAGACAGGTGTAACAGACAGACAGCCAGGTGTAACAGACAGACAGCCAGGTGTAACAGACAGACAGCCAGGTGTAACAAACAGACAGCCAGCCAGGTGTAACAAACAGACAGCCAGCCAGGTGTAACAAACAGACAGCCAGCCAGGTGTAACAAACAGACAGCCAGCCAGGTGTAACAGACAGCCAGCCAGGTGTAACAGACAGCCAGGTGTAAGAGGCAGACAGGTGTAACAGACAGCCAGCCAGGTGTAACAGACAGCCAGCCAGGTGTAACAGACAGCCAGCCAGGTGTAACAGACAGCCAGCCAGGTGTAACAGACAGCCAGCCAGGTGTAACAGACAGCCAGCCAGGTGTAACAGACAGCCAGCCAGGTGAAACAGACAGCCAGCCAGGTGTAACAGACAGCCAGGTGTAACAGACAGCCAGGTGTAACAGACAGCCAGCCAGCCAGGTGTAACAGACAGACAGCCAGGTGTAACAGACAGCCAGCCAGGTGTAACAGACAGACAGACAGGTGTAACAGACAGCCAGACAGGTGTAACAGACAGCCAGACAGGTGTAACAGACAGACAGCCAGGTGTAACAGACAGCCAGCCAGGTGTAACAAACAGACAGCCAGCCAGGTGTAACAAACAGACAGCCAGCCAGGTGTAACAAACAGACAGCCAGCCAGGTGTAACAAACAGACAGCCAGCCAGGTGTAACAAACAGACAGCCAGCCAGGTGTAACAAACAGACAGCCAGCCAGGTGTAACAGACAGCCAGCCAGGTGTAACAGACAGCCAGCCAGGTGTAACAGACAGCCAGCCAGGTGTAAGAGACAGCCAGGTGTAAGAGGCAGACAGGTGTAACAGGCAGACAGGTGTAACAGACAGCCAGGTGTAACAGACAGCCAGGTGTAACAGACAGCCAGCCAGCCAGGTGTAACAGCCAGCCAGCCAGGTGTAACAGCCAGCCAGGTGTAACAGCCAGCCAGGTGTAACAGGCAGACAGGTGTAACAGACAGCCAGGTGTACCAGACAGCCAGCCAGGTGTAACAGACAGCCAGGTGTAACAGACAGACAGGTGTAACAGACAGACAGCCAGGTGTAACAGACAGCCGTAACAGACAGCCAGGTGTAACAGCCAGCCAGCCAGGTGTAACAGCCAGCCAGGTGTAACAGACAGACGTACCTGTTTGCTGTAGGTGTCATCAAACATACAGTTCATGATGTCTTCAGCCAGTTTGGCCTCATCAGGATCAGCAGCCCGGCCCACCCAGGTATACACTATCCCCTGGTTGTCTGTGCTCTCAAACGGCACCTACACACACACACACTATTAAGCTACTTACATTTTACACTCAATTGAAGTTCTGACAGGTTAAAGGTTTCTTTCAGTGTGATATGTCCTGTGTTATTGAGGTCAGAGGTCAGTGTGTCTCAGGTATATAACTGACCTTGAGGATGAAGCAGAACTCTGAGTTCAGGTTACCGGAGTCCGTTCCTATCTGGATGGTCCTGGAGAGAAGAGAGGAGAGGGAGAGGAGGGGGAGAGGAGAGGAGAGAAGGGGGAGAAGAGAGAGGAGAAGGGAGAAGGGGGAGAGAGGAGAGGAGAGAAGGGGGAGAAGGGAGAGGAGAGGGAGAAGAGAGAGGAGAGAGGAGAAGGGAGAAGGGGGAGAGAGGAGAGGGAGAGGAGGGGGAGAAGGGAGAGGAGGGAGGGGAGGGGAGAGAGGTGAAAGCGAGGATGAGGGAGAGAGAGAAAGAGGGCGAGAGAGAGAGAGGAGAGCAAGATAGGAGAGGGGGAGAAAGAGAAAGAGAGAGGAGAGGGAGAAAGAGAGGGCGAGGGAGGAGAGCAAGAGAGGAGAGGGAGAAAGAGAGGGCGAGGGAGGAGAGCAAGAGAGGAGAGGGAGAAAGAGGGAGAGGAGAGGAGAAAGAGGGAGAGGAGAGCAAGAGAGGAGGGGGAGAAAGAGGGAGAGGAGAGCAAGAGAGGAGGGGGAGAAAGAGGGAGAGGAGAGCAAGAGAGGAGGGGGAGAAAGAGGGAGAGGAGAGGGAGGAGGGGGAGAAAGAGGGAGAGGAGAGGGAGAGAGGAGGGGGAGAAAGAGGGAGAGGGAGAGAGGAGGGGGAGAAAGAGGGAGAGGGAGAGGAGAGGGAGAGAGGAGGGGGAGAGGAGAGCTTCAGTTGGCTTCCTCCAATGAAAAACAACGTCTCCTCGTCACAGCCGTTCTAGTGTCACGTAACCTGATTTACAGTTTGAGTACAGAGAGCCCTGCCATTGGTGCTATGTGGTAGAGGGGGTGTGTACCTGGTACAGAGAGCCCTGCCATTGGTGCTATGTGGTAGAGGGGGTGTGTACCTGGTACAGAGAGCCCTGCCATTGGTGCTATGTGGTAGAGGGGGTGTGTACCTGGTACAGAGAGCCCTGCCATTGGTGCTATGTGGTAGAGGGGGTGTGTACCTGGTACAGAGAGCGCTGCCATTGGTGCGTATGTGGTAGAGGGGGTGTGTACCTGGTACAGAGAGCGCTGCCATTGGTGCGTATGTGGTAGAGGGAGGGCTGGGCGGCATCGATCTTCTGTTTCCTCTTCCCTTTATGAACGATGAACTTCCTCTTGAAGTGAGACAGGAACTTGAGGTTCTCCTGCTGCTGAGTCATACGGACCACCTACAGAGAACAGATATATTAGGGACCGACAAAACATTAGGAACCTCTAGCGCGAGGGATGTCTCGTCCTACTGTGTGTGTGTGTGTGTACCTCCAGTTTCCCTGTGTGTGTATGTGTGTGTGTGTGTATGTATGTATGTATGTGTGTATGTATGTGTGTGTGTGGTGTGTGTGTATGTATGTGTGTGTGTATGTGTGTATGTATGTGTGTGTGTGTGTGTGGTTGTATGTGTGTGTGTGTGTTGTATGTGTGTGTGTGTGTTGTATGTGTGTGTGTGTGTGTGTGTGTGTGTGTGTGTGTGTGTGTGTGTGTGTGTGTGTGTGTGTGTGTGTGTGTGTGTGTGTGTGTGTACCTCCAGTTTCCCTGGGAAGAGACTCTCAAACTTCTTCTGCAGAGAGAAGGTGAAGGTGAGCCAGCCCATGTTGGAGGCCTGCCGGCCCTGCCAGAAATACACAACACACTGGAAGTCTTCCTCCACCCTCTCCTCCTCCTCTTCCTCTCCTCCGTGGTGGCCGTGCCTCTCCTTCTTCTCCTTGTCCTCATCGTCGTATTCTACTGGCACCCAATACCTACGCAGACAGACACACTGAGACAATACCTACACAGACACACACACTGAGACAATACCTACACAGACAGACACACTGAGACAATACCTACACAGACAGATACACACAGACACTGAGACAATACCTACACAGACACACACACTGAGACAATACCTACACAGACAGACACACTGAGACAATACCTACACAGACAGACACACTGAGACAATACCTACACAGACAGACACACTGAGACAATACCTACACAGACAGACACACTGAGACAATACCTACACACACAGACACACTGAGACAATACCTACGCACACAGACACACTGAGACAATACCTACACAGACAGACACACAGTGAGACAATACCTACACAGACAGACACACTGAGACAATACCTACACAGACAGACACACAGTGAGACAATACCTACACAGACAGACACACAGTGAGACAATACCTACGCAGACAAACACACTGAGACAATACCTACACACACTGAGACAATACCTACACAGACACACACACTGAGACAATACCTACACAGACAGACACACTGAGACAATACCTACGCAGACAGACACACTGAGACAATACCTACACAGACAGACACACTGAGACAATACCTACACAGACAGACACACTGAGACAATACCTACACAGACAGATACACTGAGACAATACCTACACACACACTGAGACAATACCTACACAGACAGACAGTCCTGAGACAATACCTACACAGACAGACACACACACACTGAGACAATACCTACACAGACAGACACACTGAGACAATACCTACACAGACAGACACACAGACAATACCTACACAGAGACAATACCTACACAGACACACACACACTCCTGAGACAATACCTACACACACACACACACACACACACACACAGTCCTGAGACAATACCTACACACACACAGTGAGACAATACCTACACAGACAGACAGACAGACACACAGAGACAATACCTACACAGACACACAGTGAGACAATACCTACACAGACAGACACTGAGACAATACCTACACAGACAGACACACTGAGACAATACCTACACAGACAGACACACTGAGACAATACCTACACAGACAGATACACTGAGACAATACCTACACAGACAGACACACACACACTGAGACAATACCTACACACACACTGAGACAATACCTACACAGACACACAGTGAGACAATACCTACACAGACAGACACACTGAGACAATACCTACACAGACAGACACACACACACTGAGACAATACCTACACACACACTGAGACAATACCTACACAGACACACACTGAGACAATACCTACACAGACAGACACACTGAGACAATACCTACACAGACAGACACACTGAGACAATACCTACACAGACACACACACTGAGACAATACCTACACAGACAGACACACTGAGACAATACCTACACAGACAGATACACTGAGACAATACCTACACAGACAGACACACTGAGACAATACCTACACAGACAGACACACACTGAGACAATACCTACACAGACACACACACTGAGACAATACCTACACAGACACACTGAGACAATACCTACACACACAGACACACTGAGACAATACCTACACAGACACACACAGACAATACCTACACAGACAGACACACTGAGACAATACCTACACAGACAGATACACTGAGACAATACCTACACAGACACACTGAGACAATACCTACACAGACAGACAGTCCTGAGACAATACCTACACAGACAGACACACACACACACTGAGACAATACCTACACACACACTGAGACAATACCTACACAGACAGACACACTGAGACAATACCTACACAGACAGACACACTGAGACAATACCTACACAGACACTGAGACAATACCTACACAGACACACACTGAGACAATACCTACACAGACAGACACACTGAGACAATACCTACACAGACAGACACACAGACAATACCTACACAGACAGACACACAGACAATACCTACACAGACAGACACACAGAGACAATACCTACACAGACACACACACACTCCTGAGACAATACCTACACAGACAGACAGACACACAGAGACAATACCTACACAGACAGACAGACACACAGAGACAATACCTACACAGACACACGGTCCTGAGACAATACCTACACACACACTGAGACAATACCTACACACACACTGAGACAATACCTACACACACACTGAGACAATACCTACACACACACTGAGACAATACCTACACACACACTGAGACAATACCTACACAGACACACACTGAGACAATACCTACACAGACAGACACACTGAGACAATACCTACACAGACAGACACACTGAGACAATACCTACACAGACACACTGAGACAATACCTACACAGACAGACACACTGAGACAATACCTACACAGACAGATACACTGAGACAATACCTACACAGACAGACACACTGAGACAATACCTACACAGACAGACACACACTGAGACAATACCTACACAGACACACACACTGAGACAATACCTACACAGACACACTGAGACAATACCTACACACACAGACACACTGAGACAATACCTACACAGACACACACAGACAATACCTACACAGACAGACACACTGAGACAATACCTACACAGACAGATACACTGAGACAATACCTACACAGACACACTGAGACAATACCTACACAGACAGACAGTCCTGAGACAATACCTACACAGACAGACACACACACACACTGAGACAATACCTACACACACACTGAGACAATACCTACACAGACAGACACACTGAGACAATACCTACACAGACAGACACACTGAGACAATACCTACACAGACACTGAGACAATACCTACACAGACACACACTGAGACAATACCTACACAGACAGACACACTGAGACAATACCTACACAGACAGACACACAGACAATACCTACACAGACAGACACACAGACAATACCTACACAGACAGACACACAGAGACAATACCTACACAGACACACACACACTCCTGAGACAATACCTACACAGACAGACAGACACACAGAGACAATACCTACACAGACAGACAGACACACAGAGACAATACCTACACAGACACACGGTCCTGAGACAATACCTACACACACACTGAGACAATACCTACACACACACTGAGACAATACCTACACACACACTGAGACAATACCTACACACACACTGAGACAATACCTACACACACACTGAGACAATACCTACACACACACTGAGACAATACCTACACACACACTGAGACAATACCTACACACACACACACACAAAATGCATGAAGACATGGCGAAAGGTCAAGCTGTGTGTTGCTGGTTTCCATGTTATCTGTTGTCTGTAGCTTGTGAGGTGTAGAAACACTGTTGCTTTTATGAATGTTGTTCTATGTTGCTCTGTCTGTATGCTACGTCTTGCTTGTTCTATGTTGCTCTGTCTGTATGCTACATCTTGCTTGTTCTCTGTTGCTCTGTCTGTATGCTACGTCTTGCTTGTTCTATGTTGCTCTGTCTGTATGCTACGTCTTGCTTGTTCTATGTTGCTCTGTCTGTATGCTACGTCTTGCTTGTTCTATGTTGCTCTATCTGTATGCTACGTCTTGCTTGTTCTCTGTTGCTCTGTCTGTATGCTACGTCTTGCTTGTTCTATGTTGCTCTGTCTGTATGCTACATCTTGCTTGTTCTCTGTTGCTCTGTCTGTATGCTACGTCTTGCTTGTTCTATGTTGCTCTGTCTGTATGCTACGTCTTGCTTGTTCTATGTTGCTCTGTCTGTATGCTACGTCTTGCTTGTTCTATGTTGCTCTATCTGTATGCTACGTCTTGCTTGTTCTCTGTTGCTCTGTCTGTATGCTACGTCTTGCTTGTTCTCTGTTGCTCTGGCTGTATGCTACGTCTTGCTTGATCTATGCTGCTCTGGCTGTATGCTACGTCTTGCTTGTTCTCTGTATGCTACGTCTTGCTTGTTCTGTTGCTCTGGCTGTATGCTACGTCTTGCTTGATCTATGTTGTTCTGTCTGTATGCTACGTCTTGCTTGTCCTATGTATGCTACGTCTTGCTTGTTCTGTTGCTCTGTCTGTATGCTACGTCTTGCTTGTCCTATGTTGCTCACTGCTCAATGATTGTCTATATTGTAATTGTTTTTAATAACCTGCCCAGGGACTGCGGTTGAAAATTAGCCGGCACTTTTACTGAAACGTTGATTAATGTGCACTGTCCCTGTAAAAATAAAATAAACTCAAACTCAACACACACACACACTGAGACAATACCTACACACACACACAGTCCTGAGACAGACCCACAGTCCTCCTACAGTCCTGAGACAGACCCACAGTCCTCCTACAGTCCTGAGACAGACCCACAGTCCTCCTACAGTCCTGAGACAGACCCACTGTCCTGAGACAGACCTACAGCCCTCCCACAGTCCTCCTACAGTCCTGAGACAGACCCACAGTCCTCCTACAGTCCTGAGACAGACCCACAGTCCTGAGACAGACCCACAGTCCTCCTACAGTCCTGAGACAGACCCACAGTCCTCCCACAGTCCTGAGACAGACCTACAGTCCTGAGACAGACCTACAGTCCTCCTACAGTCCTGAGACAGACCCACAGCCCTCCTACAGTCCTGAGACAGACCCACAGTCCTCCTACAGTCCTGAGACAGACCCACAGCCCTCCTACAGTCCTGAGACAGACCCACAGTCCTCCCACAGTCCTGAGACAGACCCACAGCCCTCCTACAGTCCTGAGACAGACCCACAGCCCTCCCACAGTCCTGAGACAGACCTACAGTCCTGAGACAGACCCACAGCCCTCCTACAGTCCTGAGACAGACCCACAGCCCTCCCACAGTCCTGAGACAGACCCACAGTCCTCCCACAGTCCTGAGACAGACCCACAGTCCTCCTTACAGTCCTGAGACAGACCCACAGTCCTCCCACAGTCCTGAGACAGACCTACAGTCCTGAGACAGACCTACAGTCCTGAGACAGACCCACAGTCCTCCTACAGTCCTGAGACAGACCTACAGTCCTCCTACAGTCCTGAGACAGACCCACAGTCCTCCTACAGTCCTGAGACAGACCCACAGTCCTCCTACAGTCCTGAGACAGACCTACAGTCCTGAGACAGACCTACAGTCCTGAGACAGACCTACAGTCCTGAGACAGACCTACAGTCCAGAGACAGACCTACAGTCCTGAGACAGACCTACAGTCCTCCTACAGTCCTGAGACAGACCTACAGTCCTCCTACAGTCCTGAGACAGACCTACAGTCCTGAGACAAACCTACAGTCCTCCTACAGTCCTGAGACAGACCTACAGTCCTCCTACAGTCCTGAGACAGACCTACAGTCCTGAGACAGACCTACAGTCCTGAGACAAACCTACAGTCCTGAGACAGACCTACAGTTCTGAGACAAACCTACAGTCCTCTCTCTGTCTGTCTGGTGTGAGTGAGTGAGTGAGTGAGTGAGTGAGTGAGTGAGTGAGTGGTGTGGTGTGTGTGTGTGTACCTGCACAGGAAGACGTAGCAGTCCTGTGTGTGTGTGTGTGTGTGTGTGTGTGTGGGGGGGGGGGGGGGTGTGGTGTGGTGTGTGTGTGTGTGTACCTGCACAGGAAGACGTAGCAGTCCTGTGTGTGTGTGTGTGTGTGGGGGTGGGGGGGGGTGTGGTGTGGTGTGTGTGGTGTGGTGTGGTGTGTGTGTGTGTGTACCTGCACAGGAAGACGTAGCAGTCCTGTGTGTGGAAGTGTCCAAACTCCTCCTCCGGCAGACGAGCAAACTTCTTCCCCTCCAACACAAATCCCTCCATTCCATCCAGATCCTCATTCCACTCCTCCATCATCTGCTCTGCCTGGAGAGAGGAGGAGGAGGGGGAGGAGGAGGGGAGGGGAGGGGGAAAGAGGGGGAAAGAGGGGAGAGGGAGGGGGAGGAGAAGGAGAAGAGAGAGGAGGGGGAAAGAGAGGAGAAGGAGAAGAGAGAGGAGGGGGAAAGAGGGGAGAGGGAGGGAGGGGGAGGAGAAGGGAGAGGGAAGAGGGAGGAGGAAGAGGGAGCAGGAAGAGGGAAGAGGAAGGAGAGGGAAGAGGGAGAGGGAGGAGGAAGAGGGAGGAGGAAGAGGGAGGAGGAAGAGGGAGGAGGAAGAGGAAGGAGGAAGAGGAAGGAGAGGGAAGAGGGAAGAAGGAAGATGAAAAAGCTGCCACTAATAACAACACATTCCTATGGATCCGCTCTGTAGCGCCAGCGACCAGGAGAGACGGGGTTTTATGGCAACAAGGGTGAATAAAGTGTTGACAGCGCTGAAGACGACGCTGAAACATCAAGTCCCAAAAACAGCGGCTGTATTCGCTGACAGTCTCTCATCCTGGTTATGTGATGTCATCCACCATGATCTGAGCTATCTGATTGGCCAGAGGTAGGCCAACTGCCCCTACCTCCAACAGAGGGGGGCTGAATCAACTGCCCCTCCTTCCAACAGAGGGGGGCTGAATCAACTGCCCCTCCCTCCAACAGAGGGTGGCTGAATCAACTGCCCCTACCAAGAACCAGAGTTTACACACCAGCTGATGTTTAGGGCCATGGGGGGTTGTCTGGGGAGGAAGAGGGCTGTTTACCTCAGTGAGGGCCATGGGGGGGTTGTCTGGGGAGGAAGAGGGCTGTTTACCTCAGTGAGGGCCATGGGGGGTTGTCTGGGGAGGAAGAGGGCTGTTTACCTCAGTGAGGGCCATGGGGGGTTGTCTGGGGAGGAAGAGGGCTGTTTACCTCAGTGAGGGCCATGGGGGGTTGTCTGGGGAGGAAGAGGGCGGTGAGGTCAGCCTTCATCTCATCTTTCTTCTCAGCATCCTTCTTGACCTGAGACAGACAAGACAGGTCACACATTTTAAAGACCTAATTTGAATCCACCAATCAAGTCCAAAAACAGGATCCAAACATGAGAAAGGTCCCTGTCTGCATGGTACTAAAGGGCTTTACTCAAAGCCAGTGGGCAGGTCATTAGCAAAGATAGAAACAAGTCAAAGGGGCCTAGAAAGCTGCCCTGGGGAATTCCTAATTCTACCAGTAAGGGGCCTAGAAAGCTGCCCTAGGGAATTCCTAATTCTACCAGTAAGGGGCCTAGACAGCTGCCCTAGGGAATTCCAGGGTTAGAGTTAGGGGTCAGGGTTAAAAGGTCAAGAGTTAAGGCACCATCAAGTAGCAAGGTAAAGGATCATTAGAAGAGCTACACCAAACTAGTTGCTAGAGGGAGCTAACTAGCACACACCCCTACACTAAGCAAGTTGATAGAGGGAGCTAGCTAGCTAGCATACCCACCTACACCAAGCTAGTTGATAGAAGGAGCTAGCTAGCATACCCACCTACACCAAGCTGGTTGATAGAGGGAACTAGCTAGCTAGCATACACCCCCACACCAAGCTAGTTGATAGAGGGAGCTAGCTAGCATACACCCCTACACCAAGCTAGTTGATAGAGGGAGCTAGCTAGCATACACCCCTACACCAAGCTAGTTGATAGAGGGAGCTAGCTAGCATACCCCCCTACACCAAGCATACACCCACACACCAAGCTAGTTGATAGAGGGAGCCAGTATGAGGATTCTGTGTTATGCACTACAGCCAGTTACCATATATGTGATTGAATATTATCTGCTGTTGGCTTGTGTGGATGTATGTATGTGTTTTGCAACACAGCTGACTTGAAACATTGTTAACAGTTTCAGGGCCATGGGCCTTTCTCATGATGGACAAATACAGAATAACATAAAAACGGATGCATGCAGAACGTAGTGTAGCAAACAGACTGGTACCAGCTCGTATGACAACAATCAACGATAGGCTGGGTGAGTCTAAACCACGCCCAGTCTCTACTCTGACAGGCTGGCTCGGAAGCAGGAACTATTTCTGTCAGAGTATATTTAAAATATCTTTGTCAAGAACAAGTTAGTTCTCTGACAACAGGTCGTGTTACTCACCTTCCCCTGTAGCTAGCTAGCATACACCGCTACACAACAGGTCGTGTTACTCACCTTCCCCTGTAGCTAGCTAGCATACACCGCTACACAACAGGCCGTGTTACTCACCTTCCCCTGTAGCTAGCTAGCATACACCCCTACACAACAGGTCGTGTTACTCACCTTCCCCTGTAGCTAGCTAGCATACACCCCTATACAACTGGTCGTGTTACTCACCTTCCCCTGTAGCTAGCTAGCATACACCCCTACACAACAGGTCGTGTTACTCACCTTCCCCTGTAGCTAGCTAGCATACACCGCTACACAACAGGTCGTGTTACTCACCTTCCCCTGTAGCTAGCTAGCAAACACCCCTACACAACAGGTCGTGTTACTCACCTTCCCCTGTAATCCTTGCTGTTGCTCTACACTCTCAGCTGCTCTGGTGTAGTCCACCTTCAGGACATCATCCCAGTTCTGAAACTTAGACTTAAACACCTGGAGAAAGAGACAGAGAGAGACACATAGAGAGCGAGACAGAGACAGAGATTCAGAGACAGAGATTCAGAGACAGAGATTCAGAGACAGAGATTCAGAGACAGAGATTCAGAGACAGAGATTCAGAGACAATTGAGAGACAGAGGGAGAGAGGGTTAGTGTGTAGTCCACCTTTAGGACATCCTTCTAGTTGTTAAACTTAAACACTCGGAAAAGGGAGGGGAGTTGGAATGTCATGTCAACTCTTGTTAAGTATTTCCCTTGCCAAGTCATTTGACCCCTTGCCAAGTCATTTGACCCCTTGCCAAGTCATTTGACCCCTTGCCAAGAAGGCCAGCATCTCGGGGTTGCATCTTCACTGTTGACGTTGAGACTGGCGTTTTGGGGGAACTATTTAATGAAGCTGCCAGTTGAGGACTTGTGAGGCATCTTCTGTTTCTCAAACTAGACACTCTAATGCACTTGTCCTCCTGCTCAGTTGTGCACCCGGGCCTCCCACTCCTCAGTTTGATCGGTACCCCCTGTATATAGCCTCCACATTGACTCTGTTGGAGACTGAGGTTGGTATATTTTCAACCCAGGCCCTATTGTATTCACATTGGGATATGGATGAAGTTGCACTTCCTAGGGCTTCCACTAGATGTCAACTGTCTTTAGAAACTTGAATGAGGCTTCCGTGTTGTGGGACTGAATAAGAGCTGAATGAGTCAGAATACTGGCAGAGAGCCATTTCCTGGTCACGCACAAACCACATGAGAGCGACCTGCTTTCCATTGCTTCTGCAGACACAAAGGAATTCTCCGGTTGGAACTTCATTCAAGATTTATGATAAAAACATCCTAATGATTGATTCTATATTTAGTTTGAAATGTTTCTTCGACCTGTAATATAACTTTTTGTCCGAAGTAATGCTCGACCTGCATGACCGTTTGGATTTATTTACCTACCACGCTAACAAAAGTAGCTACTTGGACATAAATAATGGACAATATCGAACAAATCAAGCATTTATTGTGGAACTAGGATTCCTGAGAGTGCATTCTGATGAAGATCAAAGGGAATATTTTTCATGAAATTTCTGGTTTCTGTTGACTCCAACATGGCAGCTAATTTCATTATTTCTCTGAGCGCCATCTCAGATTATTGCATGGTTTGCTTTTTCTGTAAAGTTTTTTTTAAATCTGACACAGCGGTTGAATTAAGGAGAGGTATATCTATAATTCCATGTGTATAACTTGTATTATCATCTACATGTAAGATGAGTATTTCTGTTGAATCGATGTGGCTATGCAAAATATGAAGAACATGAAGTCCTATGAGTCCTATGAGTGTCATCTGATGAAGATCATCAAAGGTTAGTGATTCATTTTATCTCCATTTGTGCTTTTTGTTACTCCTCTCTTTGGCTGGAAAATGGCTGTGTTAATTCTGTGGCTTGGTGGTCACCAAACATAATCGTTTGGTGTGCTTTCGCTGTAAAGCATATTTGAAATCGACACAACCTACAGGAGGGTCTCTCTCCAGGAACAGGGTTGGAGTTAAAACCTACAGGAGGGTCTCTCTCCAGGAACAGGGTAGGAGTTAAAACCTACAGGAGGGGCTCTCTCCAGGAACAGGGTTGGAGTTAAAACCCACAGGAGGGTCTCTCTCCAGGAACAGGGTTGGAGTTACAACCCACAGGAGGGTCTCTCTCCAGGAACAGGGTTGGAGTTAAAACCCACAGGAGGGTCTCTCTCCAGGAACAGGGTTGGAGTTAAAACCTCCAGGAGGGTCTCTCTCCAGGAACAGGGTTGGAGTTAAAACCCACAGGTGGATATCTGCCTACCTGGCACTCTGTCCCCTCCAGGTTCCTGGTAACAGTAGCGTGTTTGGGGCGGTGCAGCATAGTGCAGACTTCCTGTCCCAGCTTCAGAGCGGCTGCTCTCACCAGACGAGGAGACTTCCTCCCGATCCAGATAAACACATCAGACAGACAGTCCAGGATATACACTCCTTTAGTGTCCAGCAGGGTCTGGAGCTAGACAGACAGAGATGAGAGAGAGACAGACATGTACACTCCTTTAGTGTCCAGCAGGGTCTGGAGCTAGACAGACAGAGATGAGAGAGAGACAGACATGTACACTCCTTTAGTGTCCAGCAGGGTCTGGAGCTAGACAGACAGAGATGAGAGAGAGAGACAGAGATGTACACTCCTTTAGTGTCCAGCAGGGTCTGGAGCTAGACAGACAGAGATGAGAGAGAGACAGAGATGTACACTCCTTTAGTGTCCAGCAGGGTCTGGAGCTAGACAGACAGAGATGAGAGAGAGACAGATGTACACTCCTTTAGTGTCCAGCAGGGTCTGGAGCGAGAGACACAGAGATGAGAGAGAGACAGAGACACATGAGAGAGACAGACAGACAGCGAGACAGACAGCGAGACAGACAGCGAGACAGACAGACAGAGAGACAGACAGACAGAGAGACAGACAGACAGAGAGACAGACAGACAGACAGACAGACAGACAGAGAGACAGACAGACAGAGAGACAGACAGACAGAGAGACAGACAGACAGAGAGACAGACAGACTGATTATAATAGAACAGGTTACCTATGCAGTTTAGTTACACCACAGTTACCCCATAGTTACACCAGTTACCCCATAGTTACACCACAGTTACCCCATAGTTACACCACAGTTACCCCATAGTTACACCACAGTTACCCCATAGTTACACCAGTTACCCCATAGTTACACCACAGTTACCCCATAGTTACACCAGTTACCCCATAGTTACACCACAGTTACCCCATAGTTACACCACAGTTACCCCATAGTTACACCACAGTTACCCCATAGTTACACCACAGTTACCCCATAGTTACACCAGTTACCCCATAGTTACACCACAGTTACCCCATAGTTACACCAGTTACCCCATAGTTACACCACAGTTACCCCATAGTTACACCAGTTACCCCATAGTTACACCAGTTACCCCATAGTTACACCAGTTACCCCATAGTTACACCACAGTTACCCCATAGTTACACCAGTTACCCCATAGTTACCAGTCGTAGTTCCGGCAGTTTGTCCAGTTTGACCTTCTCTTTGTGTTCCACTGACAGCTTGTAGTTGATTTGAGGGAGCTCCAGATATCCCAGACCCAGACCCACCTAATCAACAACAACAAAAACATTATCCCAGACCCACCTAAACAACAACAACATTATCCCAGACCCACCTAAACAACAACAACATTATCCCAGACCCACCTAAACAACAACATTATCCCAGACCCACCTAAACAACAATATCCCAGACCCACCTAAACAACATTATCCCAGACCCACCTAAACAACATTATCCCAGACCCACCTAAACAACAACAACATTATCCCAGACCCACCTAAACAACAATATCCCAGACCCACCTAAACAACAATATCCCAGACCCACCTAAACAACATTATCCCAGACCCACCTAAACAACAACAACATTATCCCAGACCCACCTAAACAACAACAACATTATCCCAGACCCACCTAAACAACAACAACATTATCCCAGACCCACCTAAACAACAACATTATCCCAGACCCACCTAAACAACAACAACATTATCCCAGACCCACCTAAACAACAACATTATCCCAGACCCACCTAAACAACAACATCCCAGACCCACCTAAACAACAACATCCCAGACCCACCTAAACAACAATATCCCAGACCCACCTAAACAACAACATCATCCCAGACCCACCTAAACAACAACATCATCCCAGACCCACCTAAACAACAACATCATCCCAGACCCACCTAAACAACAACATCATCCCAGACCCACCTAAACAACAACATTATCCCAGACCCACCTAAACAACAACAACATTATCCCAGACCCACCTAAACAACAACAACATTATCCCAGACCCACCTAAACAACAACAACATTATCCCAGACCCACCTAAACAACAACAACATTATCCCAGACCCACCTAAACAACAACAACATTATCCCAGACCCACCTAAACAACAACATTATCCCAGACCCACCTAAACAACAATATCCCAGACCCACCTAAACAACAATATCCCAGACCCACCTAAACAACAACAACAATATCCCAGACCCACCTAAACAACAACAACATCATCATCCCAGACCCACCTAAACAACAACATCATCCCAGACCCACCTAAACAACAACAATATCCCAGACCCACCTAAACAACAACATCATCCCAGACCCACCTAAACAACAACATCATCCCAGACCCACCTAAACAACAACATCATCCCAGACCCACCTAAACAACATTATCCCAGACCCAGACCTACCTAAACAACAACATTAACCCAGACCCAAATAAAGAATTAAATGTCATGGGTCAGAGGTCAGGGGGTACCTTGTATAGTTTGGGTCGTACGGGTGTGAGGTCATCAGGGACGTGTCTGATTAGAGGTCAGGGGTCAGAGGTCAGGGAGTTACCTTGTATAGTTTGGGTCGTACGGGTGTGAAGTCATCAGGGACGTGTCTGATTAGAGGTCAGAGGTCAGGGAGTTACCTTGTATAGTTTGGGTCATACGGGTGTGAGGTCATCAGGGACGTGTCTGAATAGAGGTCAGAGGTCAGGGAGTTACCTTGTATAGTTTGGGTCATACGGGTGTGAGGTCATCAGGGACGTGTCTGAATAGAGGTCAGAGGTCAGGGAGTTACCTTGTATAGTTTGGGTCGTACGGGTTTGAAGTCATCAGGGACGTGTCTGATTAGAGGTCAGGGGTCAGGGAGTTACCTTGTATAGTTTGGGTCGTACGGGTTTGAAGTCATCAGGGACGTGTCTGATTAGAGGTCAGAGGTCAGGGAGTTACCTTGTATAGTTTGGGTCGTACGGGTTTGAAGTCATCAGGGACGTGTCTGATTAGAGGTCAGAGGTCAGGGAGTTACCTTGTATAGTTTGGGTCGTACGGGTTTGAAGTCATCAGGGACGTGTCTGATTAGAGGTCAGGGAGTTACCTTGTATAGTTTGGGTCGTACGGGTGTGAGGTCATCAGGGACGTGTCTGATTAGAGGTCAGGGAGTTACCTTGTATAGTTTGGGTCGTACGGGTTTGAAGTCATCAGGGACGTGTCTGATTAGAGGTCAGAGGTCAGGGAGTTACCTTGTATAGTTTGGGTCGTACGGGTTTGAAGTCATCAGGGACGTGTCTGATTAGAGGTCAGAGGTCAGGGAGTTACCTTGTATAGTTTGGGTCGTACGGGTTTGAAGTCATCAGGGACGTGTCTGATTAGAGGTCAGAGGTCAGGGAGTTACCTTGTATAGTTTGGGTCGTACGGGTGTGAAGTCATCAGGGACGTGTCTGATTAGAGGTCAGAGGTCAGGGAGTTACCTTGTATAGTTTGGGTCGTACGGGTTTGAAGTCATCAGGGACGTGTCTGATTAGAGGTCAGAGGTCAGGGAGTTACCTTGTATAGTTTGGGTCGTACGGGTTTGAAGTCATCAGGGACGTGTCTGATTAGAGGTCAGAGGTCAGGGAGTTACCTTGTATAGTTTGGGTCGTACGGGTTTGAAGTCATCAGGGACGTGTTTGCGTATCTCTTCAGGTTGTCCTCCCAGAACCTCCCAGAAGTTAGGAGGTTCCTGACTCTGCTGCAGGGTGGTGATCTCTGCCTTCCCCTTACGCTCATTCTTATTGATCTTCTCTGCAAACAGCCTACACACACACAGTCAGAGACATTCATGGGCAGGCACACACGAACACACACACCAGGTCGCAGGTTGGTAGCCTAGTGGTTAGAGCATTGGACTTGTAACGAAAAGGTTGCAAGATGCCCCTGAACAAGGCAGTTAACCCCCTGTTCCCCGGTAGGCCGTCGTCCTGCCCCTGAACAAGGCAGTTAACCCCCTGTTCCCCGGTTGGCCGTCGTCCTGCCCCTGAACAAGGCAGTTAACCCCCTGCTCCCCGGTTGGCCGTCGTCCTGCCCCTGAACAAGGCAGTTAACCCACTGTTCCCCGGTAGGCCGTCGTCCTGCCCCTGAACAAGGCAGTTAACCCACTGCTCCCCGGTTGGCCGTCGTCCTGCCCCTGAACAAGGCAGTTAACCCCCTGTTCCCCGGTTGGCCGTCGTCCTGCCCCTGAACAAGGCAGTTGGCCGTCGTCCTGCCCCTGAACAAGGCAGTTAACCCACTGTTCCCCGGTAGGCCGTCGTCCTGCCCCTGAACAAGGCAGTTAACCCACTGTTCCCCGGTAGGCCGTCGTCCTGCCCCTGAACAAGGCAGTTAACCCACTGTTCCCCGGTAGGCCGTCGTCCTGCCCCTGAACAAGGCAGTTAACCCACTGCTCCCCGGTTGGCCGTCGTCCTGCCCCTGAACAAGGCAGTTAACCCCCTGCTCCCCGGTTGGCCGTCGTCCTGCCCCTGAACAAGGCAGTTAACCCACTGTTCCCCGGTAGGCTGTCGTCCTGCCCCTGAACAAGGCAGTTAACCCCCTGTTCCCCGGTAGGCCGTCGTCCTGCCCCTGAACAAGGCAGTTAACCCACTGCTCCCCGGTTGGCCGTCGTCCTGCCCCTGAACAAGGCAGTTAACCCACTGTTCCCCGGTAGGCCGTCGTCCTGCCCCTGAACAAGGCAGTTAACCCCCTGTTCCCCGGTAGGCCGTCGTCCTGCCCCTGAACAAGGCAGTTAACCCCCTGTTCCCCGGTAGGCCGTCGTCCTGCCCCTGAACAAGGCAGTTAACCCCCTGTTCCCCAGTAGGCCGTCGTCCTGCCCCTGAACAAGGCAGTTAACCCACTGTCGTCCTGCCCCTGAACAAGGCAGTTAACCCACTGCTCCCCGGTAGGCCGTCGTGGAAAATAACAATTTATTCTGAACTGACTTGCCTAGTTAAATAAAAGGTAAAAAAATCTAATTCTTATCTACAATGACTGCCAAACCCAGATGACGCTGTGCCAATTGTGTAAATAAAGTTTAAATTCAAAAACGCCAGAGTGAGGTGTTTAGAACTGTACGTTCAACAGCCCCCCCCGACTCAGCGGACACCCCACCCCCTCTCTCTCGGAGGACCGGGGCCCTAGGACCATGCCTCAGGACTACCTGACATGATGACTCCTTGCTGTCCCCAGTCCACCTGGCCGTGCTGCTGCTCCAGTTTCAACTGTTCTGCCTTATTATTATTGGACCATGCTGGTCATTTATGAACATTTGAACATCTTGGCCATGTTCTGTTATAATCTCCACCCGGCACAGCCAGAAGAGGACTGGCCACCCCACACAGCCTGGTTCCTCTCTAGGTTTCTTCCTAGGTTTTGGCCTTTCTAGGGAGTTTTTCCGAGCCACCGTGCTTCTACACCTGCATTGTTTGCTGTTTGGGGTTTTAGGCTGGGTTTCTGTACAGCACTTTGAGATATCAGCTGATGTAAGAAGGGCTTTATAAATACATTTGATTTGATTTGTTTTGATTTAGTGGTACCGGCCAGAGTAGCGTTGGTGTGTGTTAGTTACCGGGCCTTAGTGGTACCGGCCAGAGTAGCGTTGGTGTGTGTTAGTTACCAGGCCTTAGTGGTACCGGCCAGAGTAGCGTTGGTGTGTGTTAGTTACCGGGCCTTAGTGGTACCGGCCAGAGTAGCGTTGGCTCCTCTCCAGATGAGAATCTCCAGACCCGTATCCACCAGGAAGACAAACCTACAGGAACACAGAGCATTAGAACTACAGGAACACAGAATATTAGAACTACAGAAACACAGAATATTAGAACTACAGAACTACAGGAACACAGAACATTAGAACTACAGGAACACAGAGCATTAGAACTACAGAACTACAGGAACACAGAGCATTAGAACTACAGGAACACAGAATATTACAACTACAGGAACACAGATCATTAGAACTACAGGAACACAGAACATTAGAACTACTTGAACACAGAGCATTAGAACTACAGGAACACAGAACATTAGAACTACAGGAACACAGAATATTAGAACTACAGGAACACAGAACATTAGAACTATAGGAACCATAAAACAGGCTATCCATCCCCATGACAACAGTATCGTCAGTCTGTAAAGCCCTCCATGGTGTTGTCCATGCTAAAACAGACTATCCATCTCCATGACAACAGTATTGTCAGTCTGTAAAGCCCTCCATGGTGTTGTCCATGCTAAAACAGACTATCCATCTCCATGACAACAGTATTGTCAGTCTGTAAAGCCCTCCATGGTGTTGTCCATGCTAAAACAGACTGTCCATCTCCATGACAACAGTATTGTCAGTCTGTAAAGCCCTCCATGGTGTTGTCCATGCTAAAACAGACTGTCCATCTCCATGACAACAGTATTGTCAGTCTGTAAAGCCCTCCATGGTGCTGTCCATGCTAAAACAGACTGTCCATCTCCATGACAACAGTATTGTCAGTCTGTAAAGCCCTCCATGGTGTTGTCCATGCTAAAACACTGTCCATCTCCATGACAACAGTATTGTCAGTCTGTAAAGCCCTCCATGGTGCTGTCCATGCTAAAACAGACTGTCCATCTCCATGACAACAGTATTGTCAGTCTGTAAAGCCCTCCATGGTGTTGTCCATGCTAAAACAGACTATCCATCTCCATGACAACAGTATTGTCAGTCTGTAAAGCCCTCCATGGTGTTGTCCATGCTAAAACAGACTATCCATCTCCATGACAACAGTATTGTCAGTCTGTAAAGCCCTCCATGTTGCTGTCCATGCTAAAACAGACTGTCCATCTCCATGACAACAGTATTGTCAGTCTGTAAAGCCCTCCATGGTGTTGTCCATGCTAAAACAGACTGTCCATCTCCATGACAACAGTATTGTCAGTCTGTAAAGCCCTCCATGGTGTTGTCCATGCTAAAACAGACTGTCCATCTCCATGACAACAGTATTGTCAGTCTAAAGCCCTCCATGGTGCTGTCCATGCTAAAACAGACTGTCCATCTCCATGACAACAGTATTGTCAGTCTGTAAAGCCCTCCATGGTGTTGTCCATGCTAAAACAGACTGTCCATCTCCATGACAACAGTATTGTCAGTCTGTAAAGCCCTCCATGGTGTTGTCCATGCTAAAACAGACTATCCATCTCCATGACAACAGTATTGTCAGTCTGTAAAGCCCTCCATGCTGCTGTCCATGCTAAAACAGACTGTCCATCTCCATGACAACAGTATTGTCAGTCTGTAAAGCCCTCCATGGTGTTGTCCATGCTAAAACAGACTGTCCATCTCCATGACAACAGAACTCACCGTGGGTCCAGGGACGAGGCCTTCAGAGGAACCGACTCCAGACGGATGTTCTTCTTCCCATAAACACGATACAACCTGGAACACACACACACAGAGAGACACACACACACAGACACACACACACAGAGAGACACACACACTTAGAGTTGGTACACCCCCCACACAGTCCCCCTCCTTACCTGACAGTATAGTGTGTACCCCCCCCTTACCTGACAGTATAGTGTGTAACCCCCCCCTTACCTGACAGTATAGTGTGGACCCCCCCCTCCTCCTTACCTGACAGTATAGTGTGTACCCCCCCCCTTACCTGACAGTATAGTGTGTACCCCCCCTTACCTGACAGTATAGTGTGTACCCCCCCTCCTTACCTGACAGTATAGTGTGTACCCCCCCCCTCCTCCTTACCTGACAGTATAGTGTGGACCCCCCTTACCTGACAGTATAGTGTGTACCCCCCCTCCTTACCTGACAGTATAGTGTGGACCCCCCTTACCTGACAGTATAGTGTGTAACCCCCCCCTCCTTACCTGACAGTATAGTGTGTAACCCCCCCCTTACCTGACAGTATAGTGTGTACCCCCCCCTACCTGACAGTATAGTGTGTACCCCCCCCCCCTTACCTGACAGTATAGTGTGTAACCCCCCTCCTTACCTGACAGTATAGTGTGTACCCCCCCCCCTTACCTGACAGTATAGTGTGTAACCCCCCCCCCCCTCCTTACCTGACAGTATAGTGTGTACCCCCCCCTTACCTGACAGTATAGTGTGTACCCCCCCCCCTTACCTGACAGTATAGTGTGGACCCCCCCCCCCCTTACCTGACAGTATAGTGGACCCCCCTTACCTGACAGTATAGTGTGGACCCCCCCTCCTCCTTACCTGACAGTATAGTGTGGACCCCCCCCTTACCTGACAGTATAGTGTGGACCCCCCCCCCCTTACCTGACAGTATAGTGGACCCCCCTTACCTGACAGTATAGTGTGGACCCCCCCTCCTCCTTACCTGACAGTATAGTGTGGACCCCCCCCCCTTACCTGACAGTATAGTGTGTACCCCCCCCCCTTACCTGACAGTATAGTGTGTAACCCCCCCCCCTCCTTACCTGACAGTATAGTGTGTACCCCCCCCTTACCTGACAGTATAGTGTGTACCCCCCCCCCCCCTTACCTGACAGTATAGTGTGGACCCCCCCCCCCCTTACCTGACAGTATAGTGGACCCCCCTTACCTGACAGTATAGTGTGGACCCCCCCTCCTCCTTACCTGACAGTATAGTGTGGACCCCCCCCCTTACCTGACAGTATAGTGTGGACCCCCCCCCCCTACCTGACAGTATAGTGGACCCCCCTTACCTGACAGTATAGTGTGGACCCCCCCTCCTCCTTACCTGACAGTATAGTGTGGACCCCCCCCCCCTTACCTGACAGTATAGTGTGTACCCCCCCCTTACCTGACAGTATAGTGTGTACCCCCCCCCCCCTACCTGACAGTATAGTGTGTACCCCCCCCCCCCTTACCTGACAGTATAGTGTGTACCCCCCCCCCCCCCTTACCTGACAGTATAGTGTGTACCCCCCCCTTACCTGACAGTATAGTGTGTACCCCCCTTACCTGACAGTATAGTGTGGACCCCCCTCCTCCTTACCTGACAGTATAGTGTGTACCCCCCCCCCTTACCTGACAGTATAGTGTGGACCCCCCCCCTTACCTGACAGTATAGTGTGTACCCCCCCCCCTCCTTACCTGACAGTATAGTGTGGACCCCCCCCCCCTTACCTGACAGTATAGTGTGTACCCCCCTTACCTGACAGTATAGTGTGTACCCCCCCCCCCTTACCTGACAGTATAGTGTGGACCCCCCCCTTACCTGACAGTATAGTGTGTACCCCCCTCCTTACCTGACAGTATAGTGTGGACCCCCCCCCCCACCTGACAGTATAGTGTGTACCCCCCCCCCTTACCTGACAGTATAGTGTGTACCCCCCCCCTTACCTGACAGTATAGTGTGTACCCCCCTTACCTGACAGTATAGTGTGTACCCCCCTTACCTGACAGTATAGTGTGGACCCCCCCCTTACCTGACAGTATAGTGTGTACCCCCCCCCCCTTACAGTATAGTGTGGACCCCCCCCTTACCTGACAGTATAGTGTGTAACCCCCCCCTTACCTGACAGTATAGTGTGTACCCCCCCTTACCTGACAGTATAGTGTGGACCCCCCTTACCTGACAGTATAGTGTGTAACCCCCCCCCTTACCTGACAGTATAGTGTGTACCCCCCCCTTACCTGACAGTATAGTGTGTACCCCCCCCTTACCTGACAGTATAGTGTGGACCCCCCCTCCTTACCTGACAGTATAGTGTGTACCCCCCCCCCTTACCTGACAGTATAGTGTGTACCCCCCCCCCCCTTACCTGACAGTATAGTGTGTACCCCCCCCCCCCTACCTGACAGTATAGTGTGTACCCCCCCCCCCCCCCCTTACCTGACAGTATAGTGTGTACCCCCCCCCCCCTACCTGACAGTATAGTGTGTACCCCCCCCCTTACCTGACAGTATAGTGTGGACCCCCCCCCTTACCTGACAGTATAGTGTGGACCCCCCCCCTTACCTGACAGTATAGTGTGTACCCCCCCCCCCCCCCCTACCTGACAGTATAGTGTGGACCCCCCCCCCCCTTACCTGACAGTATAGTGTGGACCCCCCCCCCTTACCTGACAGTATAGTGTGTACCCCCCCTTACCTGGCAGTATAGTGTGTACCCCCCCTTACCTGACAGTATAGTGTGTACCCCCCCCCATACCTGACAGTATAGAGTGTACCCCCCCCTTACCTGACAGTATAGTGTGTACCCCCCCCCTTACCTGACAGTATAGTGTGTACCCCCCCTTACCTGACAGTATAGTGTGTACCCCCCCTTACCTGACAGTATAGTGTGGACCCCCCCCCCTTACCTGACAGTATAGTGTGTACCCCCCTTACCTGACAGTATAGTGTGGACCCCCCCCCCCCTTACCTGACAGTATAGTGTGTACCCCCCCCTTACCTGACAGTATAGTGTGTACCCCCCCCCCCTTACCTGACAGTATAGTGTGTACCCCCCTTACCTGACAGTATAGTGTGTACCCCCCCTTACCTGACAGTATAGTGTGGACCCCCCCCTTACCTGACAGTATAGTGTGGACCCCCCTCCTTACCTGACAGTATAGTGTGGACCCCCCTCCTTACCTGACAGTATAGTGTGTACCCCCCTCCTTACCTGACAGTATAGTGTGTACCCCCCCCCCCTTACCTGACAGTATAGTGTGTACCCCCCCCCCCTTACCTGACAGTATAGTGTGGACCCCCCCCTCCTTACCTGACAGTATAGTGTGGACCCCCCTTACCTGACAGTATAGTGTGTACCCCCCCCCCCCCTTACCTGACAGTATAGTGTGTACCCCCCCCTTACCTGACAGTATAGTGTGGACCCCCCCCCCTTACCTGACAGTATAGTGTGGACCCCCCTCCTTACCTGACAGTATAGTGTGGACCCCCCCCCTTACCTGACAGTATAGTGTGTACCCCCCCCTTACCTGACAGTATAGTGTGTACCCCCCCCCCCCTTACCTGACAGTATAGTGTGTACCCCCCCCCTTACCTGACAGTATAGTGTGTACCCCCCCTTACCTGACAGTATAGTGTGGACCCCCCCTCCTTACCTGACAGTATAGTGTGTACCCCCCCTCCTTACCTGACAGTATAGTGTGTACCCCCCTTACCTGACAGTATAGTGTGTACCCCCCTTACCTGACAGTATAGTGTGTACCCCCCCCTTACCTGACAGTATAGTGTGTACCCCCCCCTTACCTGACAGTATAGTGTGGACCCCCTCCTCCTTACCTGACAGTATAGTGTGTACCCCCCTTACCTGACAGTATAGTGTGTACCCCCCTTACCTGACAGTATAGTGTGTACCCCCCTCCTTACCTGACAGTATAGTGTGTACCCCCCCCTTACCTGACAGTATAGTGTGTACCCCCCCTTACCTGACAGTATAGTGTGTACCCCCCCCCTTACCTGACAGTATAGTGTGGACCCCCCCCTCCTTACCTGACAGTATAGTGTGTACCCCCCCCCCCCTTACCTGACAGTATAGTGTGTACCCCCCTTACCTGACAGTATAGTGTGGACCCCCCCTCCTTACCTGACAGTATAGTGTGGACCCCCCCCCCTTACCTGACAGTATAGTGTGGACCCCCCCTCCTTACCTGACAGTATAGTGTGGACCCCCCCCTCCTTACCTGACAGTATAGTGTGGACCCCCCCCCCCTTACCTGACAGTATAGTGTGGACCCCCCCCCTTACCTGACAGTATAGTGTGGACCCCCCCCCCTTACCTGACAGTATAGTGTGGACCCCCCCCTCCTTACCTGACAGTATAGTGTGGACCCCCCCCCCCCTTACCTGACAGTATAGTGTGGACCCCCCCCTTACCTGACAGTATAGTGTGGACCCCCCCCCCTCCTTACCTGACAGTATAGTGTGGACCCCCCCTCCTTACCTGACAGTATAGTGTGTACCCCCCTCCTTACCTGACAGTATAGTGTGGACCCCCCCCCCCTTACCTGACAGTATAGTGTGGACCCCCCCCTTACCTGACAGTATAGTGTGGACCCCCCTCCTTACCTGACAGTATAGTGTGGACCCCCCCTCCTTACCTGACAGTATAGTGTGGACCCCCCCCCTTACCTGACAGTATAGTGTGGACCCCCCCCCTTACCTGACAGTATAGTGTGGACCCCCCCCCCCCCCTTACCTGACAGTATATTGTGTACCCCCCCCCTCCTTACCTGACAGTATAGTGTGTACCCCCCCCCCTTACCTGACAGTATAGTGTGGACCCCCCCCTTACCTGACAGTATATTGTGTACCCCCTTACCTGACAGTATAGTGTGGACCCCCCCTCCTTACCTGACAGTATAGTGTGTGTCCTCCACAGTATAGAAGCCGCTGGCGGTCCCCCCCTCAATGTAGGAGATGTCATTTTCAAACACCTGGTGGGGCAGAAGAGTTCGCAAGGTTTTCTCCAGGCCGTCTGTCAATTAGGGTGTGTGTGTGAGTGTGTGTGTGTGTGTGTGTGTGTGTGTGTGTGTGTGTGTGTGTGTGTGTGTGTGCGTGTGTGTGTGAGCGTGTGGACCTACAGCGCTGAACTCCTCGGACTCGTCTCCCATCTCCTCTCTGATGGTTCGACACTCCGCCCCCAGGTAGTTACGGAGGTTGACGGCGTGGATGGCAGACCCCGCCTTCTTATCCAGCGTAGCTTCCTGACCGATCCAGTAGAATATCTGCCAGTTCAGGGCTCCGTTGTCGTCCAGGAACGTCTGGGGGGTAGAGGAGGGGGGGGGGTAGAGGTAGAGGAGGGTGGGGGGGGGGGGGGGAGGAGGGTGGGGGAGGAGGAGGGGTGGGGGGTAGAGGAGAGGTGGGGGGGGGGGTAGAGGAGGAGAGGGAGTTGGAGGTTACTACATAGCAGTACAATATGAAATCATATGTTGTCTCATGGAAATGAGGCTTCACTTTGTGGTGTTCTGTACAGACTAACTGCTCGTCCCTACAGTAGACACTATTAAACCAGTCACCTTACAGGGCAAACCTCTACAGTACTGTGCTGCTAGCTAGCATGTTCTCCATTCACCTTACAGGGCAAACCTCTACAGTACTGTGCTGCTAGCTAGCATGTTCTCTATTCACATTACAGGACAAACCTCAACAGTACTGTACTGCTAGCTAGCATGTTCTCCATTCACATTACAGGGCAAACCTCTACAGCACTGTGCTGTTGGCTAGCATGTTCTCTATTCACATTACAGGGCAAACCTCTACAGCACTGTGCTGCTAGCTAGCATGTTCTCTATTCACCTTACAGGGCAAACCTCTACAGCACTGTGCTGCTAGCTAGCATGTTCTCTATTCACATTACAGGACAAACCTCTACAGTACTGTGCTGCTAGCTAGCATGTTCTCCATTCACATTACAGGACAAACCTCTACAGTACTGTGCTGCTAGCGAGCATGTTCTCCATTCACATTACAGGACAAACCTCTACAGTACTGTGCTGCTAGCTAGCATGTTCTCTATTCACATTACAGGGCAAACCTCTACAGTACTGTGCTGCTAGCTAGCATGTTCTCCATTCACATTACAGGGCAAACCTCAACAGCACTGTGCTGCTAGCTAGCATGTTCTCCATTCACATTACAGGACAAACCTCTACAGCACTGTGCTGCTAGCTAGCATGTTCTCCATTCACATTACAGGACAAACCTCTACAGCACTGTGCTGCTAGCTAGCATGTTCTCCATTCACATTACAGGACAAACCTCTACAGTACTGTGCTGCTAGCTAGCATGTTCTCTATTCACATTACAGGGCAAACCTCTACAGTACTGTGCTGCTAGCTAGCATGTTCTCCATTCACATTACAGGACAAACCTCTACAGTACTGTGCTGCTAGCTAGCATGTTCTCCATTCACCTTACAGGGCAAACCTCTACAGTACTGTGCTGCTGGCTAGCATGGTATTTTCCAGTACGGAGGGTGATTAACCAGGCCTGACCAGTACAGATGTGTGTGTTACCTTGAGGATGATGTAGCTGTGTGTGTGTTACCTTGAGGATGATGTAACTGTGTGTGTGTGTGTGTGTATGTTACCTTGAGGATGATGTAACAGTGTGTGTGTGTGTGTGTGTGTGTGTTACCTTGAGGATGATGTAACAGTGTGTGTGTGTTACCTTGAGGATGATGTAGCAGTGTGTGTGTGTTACCTTGAGGATGATGTAGCAGTGTGTGTGTGTTACCTTGAGGATGATGTAGCAGTGTGTGTGTGTTACCTTGAGGATGATGTAGCAGTGCGTGTGTGTTACCTTGAGGATGATGTAGCAGTGCGTGTGTTACCTTGAGGATGATGTAGCAGTGCGTGTGTTACCTTGAGGATGATGTAGCAGTGCGTGTGTTACCTTGAGGATGATGTAGCAGTGTGTGTGTTACCTTGAGGATGATGTAGCAGTGTGTGTGTGTTACCTTGAGGATGATGTAGCAGTGTGTGTGTGTTACCTTGAGGATGATGTAGCAGTGTGTGTGTGTTACCTTGAGGATGATGTAGCAGTGTGTGTGTGTTACCTTGAGGATGATGTAGCAGTGCGTGTGTTACCTTGAGGATGATGTAGCAGTGCGTGTGTTACCTTGAGGATGATGTAACAGTGTGTTACCTTGAGGATGATGTAGCAGTGCGTGTGTTACCTTGAGGATGATGTAGCAGTGCGTGTGTTACCTTGAGGATGATGTAGCAGTGCGTGTGTTACCTTGAGGATGATGTAGCAGTGCGTGTGTTACCTTGAGGATGATGTAGCAGTGTGTGTGTTACCTTGAGGATGATGTAGCAGTGTGTGTGTTACCTTGAGGATGATGTAGCAGTGTGTGTGTTACCTTGAGGATGATGTAGCAGTGTGTGTGTTACCTTGAGGATGATGTAGCAGTGTGTGTGTTACCTTGAGGATGATGTAGCAGTGTGTGTGTTACCTTGAGGATGATGTAGCAATGTGTGTGTTACCTTGAGGATGATGTAGCAGTGTGTGTGTTACCTTGAGGATGATGTAGCAGTGTGTGTGTTACCTTGAGGATGATGTAGCAGTGTGTGTGTTACCTTGAGGATGATGTAGCAGTGTGTGTGTTACCTTGAGGATGATGTAGCAGTGTGTGTGTTACCTTGAGGATGATGTAGCAGTGTGTGTGTTACCTTGAGGATGATGTAGCAGTGTGTTACCTTGCGGATGATGTAGCAGTGTGTTACCTTGAGGATGATGTAGCAGTGTGTTACCTTGAGGATGATGTAGCAGTGTGTGTGTTACCTTGAGGATGATGTAGCAGTGTGTGTGTTACCTTGAGGATGATGTAGCAGTGTGTGTGTTACCTTGAGGATGATGTAGCAGTGTGTGTGTTACCTTGAGGATGATGTAGCAGTGTGTGTGTTACCTTGAGGATGATGTAGCAGTGTGTTACCTTGAGGATGATGTAGCAGTGTGTTACCTTGAGGATGATGTAGCAGTGTGTTACCTTGAGGATGATGTAGCAGTGTGTGTGTTACCTTGAGGATGATGTAGCAGTGTGTTACCTTGAGGATGATGTAGCAGTGTGTTACCTTGAGGATGATGTAGCAGTCAGCCTCGTAGAACTTCCCCTGGAACGCCTCGTCTACCTGCATCGGAACAAAGTTCTCTATCTGCCACACAAACACACCAGGAACCTACACACACACACACACACACACACACCCCTATCAGATAAGAGCCATCATGGAGACATCTACCCCCCCCGACGACGGCCTACCGGGGAACAGGGGGTTAACTGCCTTGTTCAGGGGCAGGACGACGGCCTACCGGGGAACAGGGGGTTAACTGCCTTGTTCAGGGGCAGGACGACGGCCTACCGGGGAACAGTGGGTTAACTGCCTTGTTCAGGGGCAGAACGACGTCCTACCGGGGAACAGTGGGTTAACTGCCTTGTTCAGGGGCAGGACGACGGCCTACCGGGGAACAGTGGGTTAACTGCCTTGTTCAGGGGCAGAACGACGGCCTACCGGGGAACAGTGGGTTAACTGCCTTGTTCGGGGGCAGGACGACGGCCAACCGGGGAACAGTGGGTTAACTGCCTTGTTCAGGGGCAGGACGACGGCCTCGCCCGGCCAAAACCTGAACGCTGCTGGGCCTACCTGTCCTACGTCCTCCATGAAGAACTCGGAGTAGTCCAGCTGTGGTTTCTCCAGACTCTTGTCCCAACGACGCGTGTGTCCCAATGACGCATTCAGTTCACCATACTTCTGATCGCCATTCTCCTACACACACACACACACACACACACACACACACACACACACACAGTAAGGGCTCGGTTTCATTTGAAGTCATTGGCACGTTCCCAACAGAGGATGCTGGTGGGTGTAAATCTAGGAGGACTAGCTTCTTTCAATCTAGGAATGAAACTCATATTTTCATCCCTCTCTCCCTCCTCCATCCATCCATCTATCCAGCCCTCCCTCCCTCTCTCTCTCTTCTCCCTCACTCTCTTCTCCATCCATCCATCCTCACTCTCTCTTCCCTCTCTCCCTCCATCCATCCAGCCCTCCCTCTCTCTCTCTCTCTCTCCTCCCTCACTCTCTTCTCCATCCATCCACCCCATTCCCTCCCTCATCCACCCCCGCACTCCTCCATCCACCCCTCCCCTCTCCTCCATCCAACCACCCCTCCCACTCCTCCATCCACCCCTCCCACTCTCCTCCATCCACCCCTCCCACTCTCCTCCATCCACCCCTCCCACTCTTCTCCATCCATCCACCCCATTCCCTCCCTCATCCACCCCCGCACTCCTCCATCCACCCCTCCCACTCTCCTCCATCCAACCACCCCTCCCACTCCTCCATCCACCCCTCCCACTCTCCTCCATCCACCCCTCCCACTCTCCTCCATCCAACCACCCCTCTCACTCTCCTCTATCCAGCCCTCCCTCTCCTCCCTCCCTCCCTCCCCCTCCATCCATCCCTCCATCCATCCCTCCCACTCTCCTCCATCCAACCACCCCTCCCACTCTCCTCCATCCAACCACCCCTCTCACTCTCCTCTATCCAGCCCTCCCTCTCTCCTCCCTCCCTCCCCATCCATCCCTCCCTCCCTCCCCCTCCACCCTCCTCCTCCATCCACCCCTCTCCTCCCTCCCACTCTCCTCCATCCATCCATCCATCCCTCCCACTCTCCTCCATCCATCCATCTATCCACCCCTCCCACTCTCCTCCATCCATCCATCCATCCACCCCTCCCACTCTCCTCCATCCATCCATCCATCCATCCCTCCCACTCTCCTCCATCCATCCATCCACCCCTCCCACTCTCCTCCATCCATCTATCCACCCCTCCCACTCTCCTCCATCCATCTATCCACCCCTCCCACTCTCCTCCATCCATCTATCCACCCCTCCCACTCTCCTCCATCCATCTATCCACCCCTCCCTCTCTCCTCCATCCATCTATCCACCCCTCCCACTCTCCTCCATCCATCTATCCACCCCTCCCACTCTCCTCCATCCATCCATCCACCCCTCCCACTCTCCTCCATCCATCCATCCACCCCTCCCACTCTCCTCCATCCATCCATCCACCCCTCCCACTCTCCTCCATCCATCTATCCACCCCTCCCACTCTCCTCCATCCATCTATCCACCCCTCCCACTCTCCTCCATCCATCTATCCACCCCTCCCACTCTCCTCCATCCATCCATCCACCCCTCCCACTCTCATCCATCCATCCATCCACCCCTCCCACTCTCCTCCATCCATCCCTCCCACTCTCCTCCATCCATCCATCCACCCCTCCACCCCTCCCACTCTCCTCCATCCATCCATCCATCCACCCCTCCCACTCTCCTCCATCCATCCATCCATCCATCCACCCCTCCCACTCTCCTCCATCTATCCACCCCTCCCACTCTCCTCCATCCATCCCTCCCACTCTCCTCCATCCATCCCTCCCACTCTCCTCCATCCATCCATCCACCCCTCCACCCCTCCCACTCTCCTCCATCCATCCATCCATCCATCCACCCCTCCCACTCTCCTCCATCCACCCCTCCCACTCTCCTCCATCCATCCCTCCCACTCTCCTCCATCCACCCCTCCCACTCTCCTCCATCCACCCCTCCCACTCTCCTCCATCCACCCCTCCCACTCTCCTCCATCCACCCCTCCCACTCTCCTCCATCCATCCATCCACCCCTCCCACTCTCTTCCATCCATCCCTCCCACTCTCCTCCATCCATCCCTCCCACTCTCCTCCATCCATCCCTCCCACTCTCCTCCATCCACCCCTCCCACTCTCCTCCATCCATCCATCCACCCCCCACTCCTCCATCCATCCACCCCTCCCACTCTCCTCCATCCATCCATCCATCCATCCACCCCTCCCACTCTCCTCCATCCATCCCTCCCACTCTCCTCCATCCATCCATCCATCCATCCACCCCTCCCACTCTCCTCCATCTATCCACCCCTCCCACTCTCCTCCATCCATCCATCCACCCCTCCCACTCTCCTCCATCCATCCATCTATCCACCCCTCCCACTCTCCTCCATCCATCCATCTATCCACCCCTCCCACTCTCCTCCATCCATCCCTCCCACTCTCCTCCATCCATCCCTCCCACTCTCCTCCATCCATCCCTCCCACTCTCCTCCATCCATCCATCCACTCCCACTCTCCTCCATCCATCCAGCCCTCCATCCAGCCCTCCCTCTCTCTCTCCTCCCTCCCACTCTCCTCCATCCATCCACCCCTCCCACTCTCCTCCATCCATCTATCCACCCCTCCCACTCACCTCCATCCATCCATCCATCCACCCCTCCCAACCCCCATCCCCCTCTACTCCACCCCCCCCGCCACCCCTCCCTACCTCGAAACTCTTGTTCTTCTCTTGTGTGACATCACTCATCCCCTTGAGGACCTGTTTAGCCTGGTCGTCTTGACTACTGTCCTTCCTCCTCCTCAGCCTCATCTTCCTCGCCAGGGGGTCCCGTGGGCTGGCCCCTACACACACACACACACACACACACACTTTAGATACGGGCGTATCGAAAGCAAATCAGTGCATTTCTCTGTCTGGTCCACAGACAGGTCTGGATGGACAGAGTATCAGTGTGTAGCAGTGGGGGGGGGGGGACCCACCACCCCTAGACCCAGACCCACCACCCCTAGACCCAGACCCACCACCCCTAGACCCACCTCCCCTAGACCCACCTCCCCTAGACCAAGACCCACCTGCCCTAGACCCAGACCCACCACCCCTAGACCCAGACCCACCACCCCTAGACCCAGACCCACCACCCCTAGACCCACCTCCCCTAGACCCAGACCCACCTGCCCTAGACCAAGACCCACCTGCCCTAGACCCAGACCCACAACCCCTAGACCCATCACCCCTAGACCCAGACCCACCTCACCTAGACCCACCTCCCCTAGACCCAGACCCACCTGCCCTAGACCAAGACCCACTTCCCCTAGACCCATCTCCCCTAGACCCATACCGACCTCCCCAGACCCATCTCCCCTAGACCCATCTCCCCTAGACCCACCTCCCCAGGACCTAGACCCACTTCCCCTAGACCCATCTCCCCTAGACCCAGACCGACCTCCCCAGACCCATCTCCCCTAGACCAAGACCCACTTCCCCTAGACCCATCTCCCCTAGACCCACCTCCCCAGGACCTAGACCCATCTCCCCTAGACCCACCTCCCCAGGACCTAGACCCACTTCCCCTAGACCCATCTCCCCTAGACCCAGACCGACCTCCCCAGACCCATACCGACCTCCCCAGACCCATCTCCCCTAGACCCACCTCCCCAGGACCTAGACCCAGACCCATCTCCCCTAGACCCACCTCCCCAGGACCAAGACCCACTTCCCCTAGACCCATCTCCCCTAGACCCAGACCGACCTCCCCAGACCCATCTCCCCTAGACCAAGACCCACTTCCCCTAGACCAAGACCCATCTCCCCTAGACCCACCTCCCCAGGACCTAGACCCACTTCCCCTAGACCCATCTCCCCAGGACCTAGACCCATCTCCCCTAGACCCAGACCGACCTCCCCAGACCCATCTCCCTTAGACCAAGACCCACTTCCCCTAGACCCAGACCCATCTCCCCTAGACCCATCTCCCCTAGACCCATCTCCCCTAGACCCATCTCCCCAGGACCTAGACCCATCTCCCCTAGACCCAGACCGACCTCCCCTAGACCCATCTCCCCAGGACCTAGACCCATCTCCCCTAGACCAAGACCCATCTCCCCTAGACCCACCTCCCCAGGACCAAGACCCACTTCCCCTAGACCCATCTCCCCTAGACCCAGACCGACCTCCCCAGACCCATCTCCCCTAGACCCAGACCCATCTCCCCTAGACCAAGACCCATCTCCCCTAGACCCACCTCCCCTAGACCCAGACCGACCTCCCCAGACCCATCTCCCCTAGACCCAGACCCACTTCCCCTAGACCCACCTCCCCAGGACCTAGACCCAGACCCATCTCCCCTAGACCCACCTCCCCAGGACCTAGACCCACTTCCCCTAGACCCAGACCCACTTCCCCTAGACCCAGACCCACCTCCCCAGGACCTAGACCCACCTCCCCAGGACCTAGACCCAGACCCATCTCCCCTAGACCCACCTCCCCAGGACCTAGACCCACCTCCCCAGGACCCATACCGACCTCCCCTAGACCCACCTCCCCAGGACCTAGACCCATCTCCCCAGGACCCAGACCCACCTCCCCTAGACCAAGACCCACCTCCCCAGGACCTAGACCCACCTCCCCTAGACCCACCTCCCCTAGACCCAGACCCACCTCCCCTAGACCTAGACCCACCTCCCCTAGACCCACCTCCCCTAGACCCACCTCCCCTAGACCCAGACCCACCTCCCCTAGACCAAGACCCACCTCCCCAGGACCTAGACCCACCTCCCCTAGACCCACCTCCCCTAGACCCACCTCCCCTAGACCTAGACCCACCTCCCCAGGACCCAGACCCACCTCCCCAGGACCTAGACCCACCTCCCCTAGACCCACCTCCCCTAGACCCAGACCCACCTCCCCTAGACCCATCTCCCCTAGACCCAGACCGACCTCCCCAGACCCATCTCCCCTAGACCAAGACCCACCTCCCCTAGACCCAGACCCACCTCCCCTAGACCAAGACCCACCTCCCCTAGACCCAGACCCACCTGCCCTAGACCCATCTCCCCTAGACCCAGACCCATCTCCCCTAGACCCAGACCCATCTCCCCTAGACCCAGACCCATCTCCCCTAGACCCAGACCCATCTCCCCTAGACCCATCTCCCCTAGACCCAGACCCATCTCCCCTAGACCCAGACCCATCTCCCCTAGACCCATCTCCCCTAGACCCAGACCCATCTCCCCTAGACCCAGACCCATCTCCCCTAGACCCAGACCCATCTCCCCTAGACCCAGACCCACCTCACCTAGACCCACCTGCCCTAGACCCAGACCCATCTCCCCTAGACCCAGACCCACCTCCCCTAGACCCAGACCCACCTCCCCTAGACCCAGACCCACCTCCCCTAGACCCAGACCCACCTGCCCTAGACCCACAACCCCTAGACCCAGACCCATCTCCCCTAGACCCAGACCCACCTCCCCTAGACCAAGACCCACCTCCCCTAGACCCAGCACCCCTAGACCCAGACCCACCTCACCTAGACCCAGACCCACCTCACCTAGACCCACCTCCCCTAGACCCAGACCCATCTCCCCTAGACCCATCTCCCCTAGACCCATCTCCCCTAGACCCAGACCCACCTCCCCTAGACCCAGACCCACCTCCCCTAGACCCAGACCCATCTCCCCTAGACCCATCTCCCCTAGACCCAGACCCATCTCCCCTAGACCCATCTCCCCTAGAGCCATCTCCCCTAGACCCACTTCCCCTAGACCCATCTCCCCTAGACCCATCTCCCCTAGACCCAGACCCATCTCCCCAGGACCTAGACCCAGACCCATCTCCCCTAGACCCATCTCCCCTAGACCCAGACCCATCTCCCCTAGACCCATCTCCCCTAGACCCATCTCCCCTAGACCCATCTCCCCTAGACCCACTTCCCCTAGACCCAGACCGACCTCCCCAGACCCATCTCCCCTAGACCCATCTCCCCTAGACCCATCTCCCCTAGACCCAGACCCATCTCCCCTAGACCCATCTCCCCTAGACCCATCTCCCCTAGACCCATCTCCCCTAGACCCATCTCCCCTAGACCCATCTCCCCTAGACCCATCTCCCCTAGACCCAGACCGACCTCCCCAGACCCACCTCCCCAGACCCACCTCCCCAGGACCTAGACCCAGACCCATCTCCCCTAGACCCAGACCCACCTCCCCTAGACCAAGACCCACCTCCCCTAGACCCAGCACCCCTAGACCCAGACCCACCTCACCTAGACCCACCTCACCTAGACCCACCTCCCCTAGACCCAGACCCATCTCCCCTAGACCCATCTCCCCTAGACCCAGACCCATCTCCCCTAGACCCAGACCCATCTCCCCTAGACCCAGACCCACCTCCCCTAGACCCATCTCCCCTAGACCCAGACCCATCTCCCCTAGAGCCATCTCCCCTAGACCCATCTCCCCTAGAGCCATCTCCCCTAGACCCATCTCCCCTAGACCCATCTCCCCTAGACCCACTTCCCCTAGACCCATCTCCCCTAGACCCAGACCGACCTCCCCAGACCCATCTCCCCTAGACCCAGACCCATCTCCCCAGGACCTAGACCCAGACCCATCTCCCCTAGACCCAGACCCATCTCCCCTAGACCCAGACCCATCTCCCCTAGACCCAGACCCATCTCCCCTAGACCCATCTCCCCTAGACCCATCTCCCCTAGACCCAGACCGACCTCCCCAGACCCATCTCCCCTAGACCTAGACCCATCTCCCCTAGACCCAGACCCATCTCCCCTAGACCCATCTCCCCTAGACCCATCTCCCCTAGACCCACTTCCCCTAGACCCAGACCGACCTCCCCAGACCCATCTCCCCTAGACCTAGACCCATCTCCCCTAGACCCAGACCCATCTCCCCTAGACCCATCTCCCCTAGACCCATCTCCCCTAGACCCATCTCCCCTAGACCCATCTCCCCTAGACCCATCTCCCCTAGAGCCATCTCCCCTAGAGCCATCTCCCCTAGAGCCATCTCCCCTAGACCCATCTCCCCTAGACCCATCTCCCCTAGACCCATCTCCCCTAGACCCATCTCCCCTAGACCCAGACCCATCTCCCCTAGACCCAGACCCATCTCCCCAGGACCTAGACCCACCTCCCCAGGACCTAGACCCAGACCCATCTCCCCTAGACCCACCTCCCCAGGACCCAGACCCAGACCCATCTCCCCTAGACCCACCTCCCCAGGACCCAGACCCACCTCCCCAGGACCTAGACCCACCTCCCCAGGACCTAGACCCACCTCCCCAGGACCTAGACCCAGACCCATCTCCCCTAGACCCACCTCCCCAGGACCCAGACCCATCTCCCCTAGACCCATCTCCCCAGGACCTAGACCCACCTCCCCAGGACCCAGACCCACCTCCCCAGGACCTAGACCCACCTCCCCAGGACCTAGACCCACCTCCCCAGGACCTAGACCCAGACCCATCTCCCCTAGACCCACCTCCCCAGGACCCAGACCCATCTCCCCTAGACCCACCTCCCCAGGACCCAGACCCACCTCCCCAGGACCTAGACCCACCTCCCCAGGACCTAGACCCACCTCCCCAGGACCTAGACCCAGACCCATCTCCCCTAGACCCACCTCCCCAGGACCCAGACCCATCTCCCCTAGACCCATCTCCCCAGGACCTAGACCCACCTCCCCAGGACCCAGACCCACCTCCCCAGGACCTAGACCCACCTCCCCAGGACCTAGACCCACCTCCCCAGGACCTAGACCCAGACCCATCTTCCCTAGACCCACCTCCCCAGGACCCAGACCCATCTCCCCTAGACCCACCTCCCCAGGACCCAGACCCACCTCCCCAGGACCTAGACCCACCTCCCCAGGACCTAGACCCACCTCCCCAGGACCTAGACCCAGACCCATCTCCCCGAGACCCACCTCCCCAGGACCCAGACCCATCTCCCCTAGACCCATCTCCCCAGGACCTAGACCCACCTCCCCCCAGGACCCAGACCCACCTCCCCAGGACCTAGACCCACCTCCCCAGGACCTAGACCCACCTCCCCAGGACCTAGACCCACCTCCCCAGGACCCAGACCCACCTCCCCAGGACCCAGACCCACCTCCCCAGGACCCAGACCCACCTCCCCAGGACCCAGACCCACCTCCCCAGGACCCAGACCCACCTCCCCAGGACCCAGACCCACCTCCCCAGGACCCAGACCCACCTCCCCTAGACCCACCTCCCCAGGACCCAGACCCACCTCCCCAGGACCCAGACCCATCTCCCCTAGACCCACCTCCCCAGGACCTAGACCCACCTCCCCAGGACCCAGACCCACCTCCCCAGGACCCAGACCCACCTCCCCAGGACCCAGACCCACCTCCCCAGGACCCAGACCCACCTCCCCAGGACCCAGACCCACCTCCCCAGGACCTAGACCCACCTCCCCAGGACCTAGACCCACCTCCCCAGGACCTAGACCCACCTCCCCAGGACCTAGACCCACCTCCCCAGGACCTAGACCCACCTCCCCAGGACCTAGACCCACCTCCCCAGGACCTAGACCCACCTCCCCAGGACCTAGACCCACCTCCCCCTGCAGCAGATATTACAGCAGGGGATGCTCCAGCCAGTCTCAGTTGGTTCTGAAGAGAGAAGTCGATGTTGTACCACTCTGCTGTCCTGTCCACCGGCTTGGGAGGCATCACCAGGTTGGGGTTCTCACGTACATCTAGAACCTAGAACACACACAGAGAAGAGACCACTTACAACCTAGAACATCTAAAACCTAGAACAGAACATCTAGAACATTTTGAACCTAAAACACAGGGTAGAATGTCTAGAACCTAGAACATAGGGCAAAACACCTAGAACATTTAGAACAGTTAGAACCTAGAACACAGGACAGAACATCTAGAACAGAGACCAGTGTGTACCTCTAGGTCGACGAGGAAGTGGATGGCTTCAGGAAGAGTCACCAGACGATTCTTATTCAGAACCAACTTCTTCAGCTTCCCACACCTACACAACAACAACACGTTGATCCACTACACAGCCGGTACTGTCAGAAACATCAAAGCACGTCACAAAATGGCATCATGAAATACCGGCTTGGAAGCATGCGGACGCCTTAAGTGTGTGTCTACCTACAGAGTCCCTCGGGTAGGACGTGAGGTACCCACCTACAGAGTCCCTCGGGTATGACGTGAGGTACCCACCTACAGAGACCCTCGGGTATTACGTGAGGTACCCACCTACAGAGACCCTCGGGTATGACGTGAGGTACCCACCTACAGAGTCCCTCGGGTATGACGTGAGGTACCCACCTACAGAGTCCCTCGGGTATGACGTGAGGTACCCACCTAAAGAGTCCCTCGGGTATGACGTGAGGTACCCACCTACAGAGTCCCTCGGGTATGACGTGAGGTACTCGGGTATGACGTGAGGTACCCAGGTACCCACCTACAGAGTCCCTCGGGTATGACGTGAGGTACCCACCTACAGAGTCCCTCGGGTATGACGTGAGGTACCCACCTACAGAGACCCTCGGGTATGACGTGAGGTACCCACCTACAGAGTCCCTCGGGTATGACGTGAGGTACCCAGGTACCCACCTACAGAGTCCCTCGGGTATGACGTGAGGTACCCACCTACAGAGTCCCTCGGGTATGACGTGAGGTACCCAGGTACCCACCTACAGAGTCCCTCGGGTATGACGTGAGGAACCCACCTACAGAGTCCCTCGGGTATGACGTGAGGTACCCACCTACAGTGTCCCTCGGGTATGACGTGAGTACCCACCTACAGTGTCCCTCGGGTATGACGTGAGGTACCCACCTACAGAGTCCCTCGGGTATGACGTGAGGTACCCACCTACAGAGTCCCTCGGGTATGACGTGAGGTACCCACCTACAGTGTCCCTCGGGTATGACGTGAGGTACCCACCTACAGAGTCCCTCGGGTATGACGTGAGGTACCCAGGTACCCACCTACAGAGTCCCTCGGGTATGACGTGAGGTACCCACCTACAGTGTCCCTCGGGTATGACGTGAGGTACCCACCTACAGAGTCCCTCGGGTATGACGTGAGGTACCCACCTACAGAGTCCCTCGGGTATGACGTGAGGTACCCACCTACAGTGTCCCTCGGGTATGACGTGAGTACCCACCTACAGTGTCCCTCGGGTATGACGTGAGGTACCCACCTACAGAGTCCCTCGGGTATGACGTGAGGTACCCAGGTACCCACCTACAGAGTCCCTCGGGTATGACGTGAGGTACCCACCTACAGAGACCCTCGGGCATGACGTGAGGTACCCACTTACAGAGTCCCTCGGGTATGACGTGAGGTACCCAGGTACCCACCTACAGAGTCCCTCGGGTATGACGTGAGGTACCCACCTACAGAGTCCCTCGGGTATGACGTGAGGTACCCACCTACAGAGTCCCTCGGGTATGACGTGAGGTACCCACCTACAGAGACCCTCGGGTATGACGTGAGGTACCCACCTACAGAGTCCCTCGGGTATGACGTGAGGTACCCACCTACAGAGACCCTCGGGTATGACGTGAGGTACCCACCTACAGAGTCCCTCGGGAATGAGTTCCAGGTTGTTGTTAGCAGCCATGAACTCCTGCAGACTGGATAACTTCCCCACGCCAGACGGCACTCCATCAAAGTCCAGCTTGTTACTGTTCACATAAAGCTTCTTCAACTTCCCCAGCTTACAGATAGCAGACTGGAGAGAGACAGAGGGTAAGACAAAGGGTGCAGTTTAAGTCCAAACCTGTTTGACGTCAACGAACGAGCAGTGTTGTTGGACCGATCTGCAGCCCCTGAACTCACCATCGAAGATGAGGTCAGAATGCTGCTCTACCAGACGACCTACTGTCCCCAACAGATCAGACGACCTACTGTCCCCAACAGGTCAGACGACCTACTGTCCCCAACAGGTCAGACGACCTACTGTCCCCAACAGGTCAGACGACCTACTGTCCCCAACAGGTCAGACGACCTCCTGTCCCCAACAGGTCAGACGACCTACAGTCACCAACAGGTCAGACGACCTACTGTCACCAACAGATCAGACGACCCACTGTCACCAAAAATCCAGGTATACCCAGACGACCTACTGTCCCCAACAGGTCAGACGACCTACTGTCCCCAACAGGTCAGACGACCTACTGTCCCCAACAGGTCAGACGACCTACTGTCCCCAACAGGTCAGACGACCTACTGTCCCCAACAGGTCAGACGACCTACTGTCCCCAACAGGTCAGACGACCTACTGTCCCCAACAGGTCAGACGACCTACTGTCCCCAACAGGTCAGACGACCTACTGTCCCCAACAGGTCAGACGACCTACTGTCCCCAACAGGTCAGACGACCTACTGTCCCCAACAGGTCAGACGACCTACTGTCCCCAACAGGTCAGACGACCTACTGTCCCCAACAGGTCAGACGACCTACTGTCCCCAACAGGTCAGACGACCTACTGTCCCCAACAGGTCAGACGACCTACTGTCCCCAACAGATCAGATGACCTACTGTCACCAAAAGATCCAGGTATACCCAGATGACCCACTGTCCCCAACAGGTCAGACGACCTACTGTCCCCAACAGGTCAGACGACCTACTGTCCCCAACAGGTCAGACGACCTACTGTCCCCAACAGGTCAGACGACCTACTGTCCCCAACAGGTCAGACGACCTACTGTCCCCAACAGGTCAGACGACCTACTGTCCCCAACAGGTCAGACGACCTACTGTCCCCAACAGGTCAGACGACCTACTGTCCCCAACAGGTCAGACGACCTACTGTCCCCAACAGGTCAGACGACCTACTGTCCCCAACAGGTCAGACGACCTACTGTCCCCAACAGGTCAGACGACCTACTGTCCCCAACAGGTCAGACGACCTACTGTCCCCAACAGGTCAGACGACCTACTGTCCCCAACAGGTCAGACGACCTACTGTCCCCAACAGGTCAGACGACCTACTGTCCCCAACAGGTCAGACGACCTACTGTCCCCAACAGGTCAGACGACCTACTGTCCCCAACAGGTCAGACGACCTACTGTCCCCAACAGGTCAGACGACCTACTGTCCCCAACAGGTCAGACGACCTACTGTCCCCAACAGGTCAGACGACCTACTGTCCCCAACAGGTCAGACGACCTACTGTCCCCAACAGGTCAGACGACCTACTGTCCCCAACAGGTCAGACGACCTACTGTCCCCAACAGGTCAGACGACCTACTGTCCCCAACAGGTCAGACGACCTACTGTCACCAACAGGTCAGACGACCTACTGTCCCCAACAGGTCAGACGACCTACTGTCACCAACAGATCAGACGACCTACTGTCACCAACAGATCAGATGACCTACTGTCACCAACAGATCAAGGTCTACATGTCCAACTACCTGGGACAGGAAACACCATGATTGAACAAGTCCAACTACCTGGGACAGGAAACACCATGATTGAACAAGTCCAACTACCTGGGACAGGAAACACCATGATTGTCCTGGGACTAACAACCAGTGCCTCTAAAATTGATTAAAATGGGGTGGTGGTAACTGATCTGCACTTTCTAACCTCCTGCCAACTACATGACCATATTAGAGACACGATTACACAGACACACAAAGAATTAGAAAACAAATCCCACATTGATAAACTCCCATCTCTGTTTAGCTCAAATACCATAAATGTGCCGTCACAGCAGCACGATGTGTGGCCCGTTGCCACGAGAACAGGGAAACCAGTGGAGAACCAACATTGTAAATACACCCCATAATTATCTGGTTATTTATCTTCCCCACTATTCATACTACAACTATTTTCACATTGCTAAAAACACTGTACAAGGCTGATTATATAAACATTGACATGTCTATCTAATGGAAAACCTGTTCTGTGTTATGTTTATATAGCTGGACGTGCATCAGGGGGGTTATAAGGTGTTATAAAGGGTCGTACCATAGCTAAGTGCAAGGGGTTATAATGTGTATTAGGGTGCTATAATGTGTTATAACGCTTTGTACAGTTGCTGGGCGTGCATCAGGGGGTTATAACATGTTATAAAGGGTCGTACCATAGCTAAGTACAAGGGGTTATAGTGTGAGAGAGAGACAGAGAGAGGGAGAGAGAGACATGTTCTTACAGGCAGTGATGTGAGTTGGTTCCTGCTGAGGTTGAGTGTCTCTAGCTGAGTCCATTGGTCGATGCAGAGGGAGAGCTCTGAGATCTGATTGGAGGAGAGGTTGAGACGCTTCAGACTGCTCAGCGTATAGAGACACTCAGGAACCCGACTCAGGTCGTTGAAGGACAGGTCCACATCTAAGGAGAGACCACATAAAGGACATTCATTTCCTGACTTTGGTCTTGGATTGTGTGTGACCTGCCAGGTGTGTGTGTGTGTGTGTTACCTGCCAGGTGTGTGTGTTACCTGCCAGGTGTGTGTGTGTGCTACCTGCCAGGTGTGTGTGTGTGTGTGTGTGTGTGTGTGTGTGTGTGTGTTACCTGCCAGGTGTGTGTGTGTGTGTTACCTGCCAGGTGTGTGTGTGTGTGTTACCTGCCAGGTGTGTGTGTGTGTGTTACCTGCCAGGTGTGTGTGTGTGTGTTACCTGCCAGGTGTGTGTGTGTGTGTTACCTGCCAGGTGTACCAGTCCCTCCAGACTGGTAGGCATGTTGCTCTGGGTTCTCTGGGTGCTCCTCAGGTGGAGAGTCTGGAGGGCCACCATGGCTGGCAGCTGGCTGCTCACACACAGGAGGACTTAGAAAGCTTCGTACCATAGCTGGGCGTGCATCAGGGGGTTATAAACCTTCATATTATAGCTGGGCGTGCATCAGGGGGTTATAAACCTTCATATTATAGCTGGGCGTGCATCAGGGGGTTATAATGTGTATTAAGGTGTTATAATGTGTTATAAAGCTTTGTACAGTAGCTGGGCGTGCCTCAGGGGGTTATAACATGTTATAGTCTCATACCATAGCTAAGTGCAACTCAAGGGGTTATAATGTGTGGTACCGTAGCTGGGAGTGCATTCAGATGGTCATAATGTGTTATAATGTGTGGTACCGTAGCTGGGCGTGCATTCTTCAGATTGTTATAATGTGTGGTACCGTAGCTGGGCGTGCATTCAGATGGTCATAATGTGTTATAATGCTTGGTACCGTAGCTGGGTGTGCATTCAGATGGTTATAATGTGTTATAATGTGTGGTACCGTAGCTGGGTGTGCATTCAGATGGTTATAATGTGTTATAATGCTTGGTACCGTAGCTGGGCGTGCATTCTTCAGATTGTTATAATGTGTGGTACCGTAGCTGGGCGTGCATTCTTCAGATGGTTATAATGTGTTATAAAGCGTCGTACCGTAGCTGGGCGTGCATTCAGATGGTTATAATGTGTTATAAAGCGTCGTACCGTAGCTGGGCGTGCATCAGGGGATTGTTGTTCAGGATGAGGGTCTGCAGGTGGACGAGGCGTCTCATCTGAGGGGGGAGGCTGTCCAGCTTGTTGTCACTCAGGTCCAGGTACAGCAGGTCAGTCAGGTTGATGAACAACTGGTTAGGGATGGCATCGATGCTGGGAGGAGGAGGGTCGGTATTAGGTTATAAGGCAGGTTGATAAACAACTGGTTAGGGTGGCATCGATGCTGGGAGGAGGAGGGTCGGTAATATGTTATAAGGCAGGTTGATAAACAACTGGTTAGGGATGGCATCGATGCTGGGAGGAGGAGGAGGGTCGGTATTAGGTTACAAGGCAGGTTGATAAACAACTGGTTAGGGATGGCATCGATGCTGGGAGGAGGAGGGTCGGTATTAGGTTATAAGGCAGGTTGATAAACAGCTGGTTAGGGATGGCATCGATGCTGGGAGGAGGAGGGTCGGTATTAGGTTATAAGGCAGGTTGATAAACAACTGGTTAGGGATGGCATCGATGCTGGGAGGAGGAGGAGGGTCGGTATTAGGTTATAAGGCAGGTTGATAAACAACTGGTTAGGGATGGCATCGATGCTGGGAGGAGGAGGAGGGTCGGTATTAGGTTATAAGGCAGGTTGATAAACAACTGGTTAGGGATGGCATCGATGCTGGGAGGAGGAGGGTCGGTATTAGGTTATAAGGCAGGTTGATGAACAACTGGTTAGGGATGGCATCGATGCTGGGAGGAGGGTCGATATTAGGTTATAAGGCAGGTTGATAAACAACTGGTTAGGGATGGCATCGATGCTGGGAGGAGGAGGAGGGTCGGTATTAGGTTATAAGGCAGGTTGATAAACAACTGGTTAGGGATGGCATCGATGCTGGGAGGAGGAGGAGGGTCGGTATTAGGTTATAAGGCAGGTTGATGAACAACTGGTTAGGGATGGCATCGATGCTGGAAGGAGGAGGGTCGGTATTAGGTTATAAGGCAGGTTGATAAAGAACTGGTTAGGGATGGCATTGATGCTGGGAGGAGGAGGGTCGGTATTAGGTTATAAGGCAGGTTGATGAACAACTGGTTAGGGATGGCATCGATGCTGGGAGGAGGAGGAGGGTCGGTATTAGGTTATAAGGCAGGTTGATGAACAACTGGTTAGGGATGGCATCGATGCTGGGAGGAGGAGGAGGGTCGGTATTAGGTTATAAGGCAGGTTGATGAACAACTGGTTAGGGATGGCATCGATGCTGGGAGGAGGAGGAGGGTCGGTATTAGGTTATAAGGCAGGTTGATAAACAACTGGTTAGGGATGGCATCGATGCTGGGAGGAGGAGGGTCGGTATTAGGTTATAAGGCAGGTTGATGAACAACTGGTTAGGGATGGCATCGATGCTGGGAGGAGGAGGAGGGTCGGTATTAGGCTATAAGGCAGGTTGATAAACTGGTTAGGGATGGCATCGATGCTGGGAGGAGGAGGAGGGTCGGTTGATAAACAACTGGTTAGGGATGGCATTGATGCTGGGAGGAGGAGGAGGGTCGGTATTAGGCTATAAGGCAGGTTGATAAACAACTGGTTAGGGATGGCATCGATGCTGGGAGGAGGAGGGTCGGTATTAGGCTATAAGGCAGGTTGATAAACAACTGGTTAGGGATGGCATCGATGCTGGGAGGAGGAGGAGGGTCGGTATTAGGTTATAAGGCAGGTTGATAAACAACTGGTTAGGGATGGCATCGATGCTGGGAGGAGGAGGAGGAGGGTCGGTATTAGGTTATAAGGCAGGTTGATGAACAACTGGTTAGGGATGGCATCGATGCTGGGAGGAGGAGGAGGAGGGTCGGTATTAGGTTATAAGGCAGGTTGATGAACAACTGGTTAGGGATGGCATCGATGCTGGGAGGAGGGTCGGTATTAGGTTATAAGGCAGGTTGATGAACAACTGGTTAGGGATGGCATCGATGCTGGGAGGAGGAGGAGGGTCGGTATTAGGTTATAAGGCAGGTTGATAAACAACTGGTTAGGGATGGCATCGATGCTGGGAGGAGGAGGAGGAGGGTCGGTATTAGGTTATAAGGCAGGTTGATGAACAACTGGTTAGGGATGGCATCGATGCTGGGAGGAGGAGGAGGAGGGTCGGTATTAGGTTATAAGGCAGGTTGATGAACAACTGGTTAGGGATGGCATCGATGCTGGGAGGAGGGTCGGTATTAGGTTATAAGGCAGGTTGATGAACAACTGGTTAGGGATGGCATCGATGCTGGGAGGAGGAGGAGGGTCGGTATTAGGTTATAAGGCAGGTTGATGAACAACTGGTTAGGGATGGCATCGATGCTGGGAGGAGGAGGAGGGTCGGTATTAGGTTATAAGGCAGGTTGATGAACAACTGGTTAGGGATGGCATCGATGCTGGGAGGAGGAGGAGGGTCGGTATTAGGTTATAAGGCAGGTTGATGAACAACTGGTTAGGGATGGCATCGATGCTAGGAGGAGGAGGAGGGTCGGTATTAGGTTATAAGGCAGGTTGATGAACAACTGGTTAGGGATGGCATCGATGCTGGGAGGAGGAGGAGGGTCGGTATTAGGTTATAAGGCAGGTTGATAAACAACTGGTTAGGGATGGCATCGATGCTGGGAGGAGGAGGGTCGGTATTAGGTTATAAGGCAGGTTGATAAACAACTGGTTAGGGATGGCATCGATGCTGGGAGGAGGAGGAGGGTCGGTATTAGGTTATAAGGCAGGTTGATAAACAACTGGTTAGGGATGGCATCGATGCTGGGAGGAGGAGGGTCGGTATTAGGTTATAAGGCAGGTTGATAAACAACTGGTTAGGGATGGCATCGATGCTGGGAGGAGGAGGAGGGTCGGTATTAGGTTATAAGGCAGGTTGATGAACAACTGGTTAGGGATGGCATCGATGCTGGGAGGAGGAGGAGGAGGGTCGGTATTAGGTTATAAGGCAGGTTGATGAACAACTGGTTAGGGATGGCATCGATGCTGGGAGGAGGGTCGGTATTAGGTTATAAGGCAGGTTGATGAACAACTGGTTAGGGATGGCATCGATGCTGGGAGGAGGAGGAGGGTCGGTATTAGGTTATAAGGCAGGTTGATAAACAACTGGTTAGGGATGGCATCGATGCTGGGAGGAGGAGGAGGAGGGTCGGTATTAGGTTATAAGGCAGGTTGATGAACAACTGGTTAGGGATGGCATCGATGCTGGGAGGAGGAGGAGGAGGGTCGGTATTAGGTTATAAGGCAGGTTGATGAACAACTGGTTAGGGATGGCATCGATGCTGGGAGGAGGGTCGGTATTAGGTTATAAGGCAGGTTGATGAACAACTGGTTAGGGATGGCATCGATGCTGGGAGGAGGAGGAGGGTCGGTATTAGGTTATAAGGCAGGTTGATGAACAACTGGTTAGGGATGGCATCGATGCTGGGAGGAGGAGGAGGGTCGGTATTAGGTTATAAGGCAGGTTGATGAACAACTGGTTAGGGATGGCATCGATGCTGGGAGGAGGAGGAGGGTCGGTATTAGGTTATAAGGCAGGTTGATGAACAACTGGTTAGGGATGGCATCGATGCTAGGAGGAGGAGGAGGGTCGGTATTAGGTTATAAGGCAGGTTGATGAACAACTGGTTAGGGATGGCATCGATGCTGGGAGGAGGAGGAGGGTCGGTATTAGGTTATAAGGCAGGTTGATAAACAACTGGTTAGGGATGGCATCGATGCTGGGAGGAGGAGGGTCGGTATTAGGTTATAAGGCAGGTTGATAAACAACTGGTTAGGGATGGCATCGATGCTGGGAGGAGGAGGAGGGTCGGTATTAGGTTATAAGGCAGGTTGATGAACAACTGGTTAGGGATGGCATCGATGCTGGGAGGAGGAGGAGGAGGGTCGGTATTAGGTTATAAGGCAGGTTGATGAACAACTGGTTAGGGATGGCATCGATGCTGGGAGGAGGGTCGGTATTAGGTTATAAGGCAGGTTGATGAACAACTGGTTAGGGATGGCATCGATGCTGGGAGGAGGAGGAGGGTCGGTATTAGGTTATAAGGCAGGTTGATAAACAACTGGTTAGGGATGGCATCGATGCTGGGAGGAGGAGGAGGAGGGTCGGTATTAGGTTATAAGGCAGGTTGATGAACAACTGGTTAGGGATGGCATCGATGCTGGGAGGAGGAGGAGGAGGGTCGGTATTAGGTTATAAGGCAGGTTGATGAACAACTGGTTAGGGATGGCATCGATGCTGGGAGGAGGGTCGGTATTAGGTTATAAGGCAGGTTGATGAACAACTGGTTAGGGATGGCATCGATGCTGGGAGGAGGAGGAGGGTCGGTATTAGGTTATAAGGCAGGTTGATGAACAACTGGTTAGGGATGGCATCGATGCTGGGAGGAGGAGGAGGGTCGGTATTAGGTTATAAGGCAGGTTGATGAACAACTGGTTAGGGATGGCATCGATGCTGGGAGGAGGAGGAGGGTCGGTATTAGGTTATAAGGCAGGTTGATGAACAACTGGTTAGGGATGGCATCGATGCTAGGAGGAGGAGGAGGGTCGGTATTAGGTTATAAGGCAGGTTGATGAACAACTGGTTAGGGATGGCATCGATGCTGGGAGGAGGAGGAGGGTCGGTATTAGGTTATAAGGCAGGTTGATAAACAACTGGTTAGGGATGGCATCGATGCTGGGAGGAGGAGGGTCGGTATTAGGTTATAAGGCAGGTTGATAAACAACTGGTTAGGGATGGCATCGATGCTGGGAGGAGGAGGAGGGTCGGTATTAGGTTATAAGGCAGGTTGATAAACAACTGGTTAGGGATGGCATCGATGCTGGGAGGAGGAGGGTCGGTATTAGGTTATAAGGCAGGTTGATAAACAACTGGTTAGGGATGGCATCGATGCTGGGAGGAGGAGGAGGGTCGGTATTAGGTTATAAGGCAGGTTGATGAACAACTGGTTAGGGATGGCATCGATGCTGGGAGGAGGAGGAGGAGGGTCGGTATTAGGTTATAAGGCAGGTTGATGAACAACTGGTTAGGGATGGCATCGATGCTGGGAGGAGGGTCGGTATTAGGTTATAAGGCAGGTTGATGAACAACTGGTTAGGGATGGCATCGATGCTGGGAGGAGGAGGAGGGTCGGTATTAGGTTATAAGGCAGGTTGATAAACAACTGGTTAGGGATGGCATCGATGCTGGGAGGAGGAGGAGGAGGGTCGGTATTAGGTTATAAGGCAGGTTGATGAACAACTGGTTAGGGATGGCATCGATGCTGGGAGGAGGAGGAGGAGGGTCGGTATTAGGTTATAAGGCAGGTTGATGAACAACTGGTTAGGGATGGCATCGATGCTGGGAGGAGGGTCGGTATTAGGTTATAAGGCAGGTTGATGAACAACTGGTTAGGGATGGCATCGATGCTGGGAGGAGGAGGAGGGTCGGTATTAGGTTATAAGGCAGGTTGATGAACAACTGGTTAGGGATGGCATCGATGCTGGGAGGAGGAGGAGGGTCGGTATTAGGTTATAAGGCAGGTTGATGAACAACTGGTTAGGGATGGCATCGATGCTGGGAGGAGGAGGAGGGTCGGTATTAGGTTATAAGGCAGGTTGATGAACAACTGGTTAGGGATGGCATCGATGCTAGGAGGAGGAGGAGGGTCGGTATTAGGTTATAAGGCAGGTTGATGAACAACTGGTTAGGGATGGCATCGATGCTGGGAGGAGGAGGAGGGTCGGTATTAGGTTATAAGGCAGGTTGATAAACAACTGGTTAGGGATGGCATCGATGCTGGGAGGAGGAGGGTCGGTATTAGGTTATAAGGCAGGTTGATAAACAACTGGTTAGGGATGGCATCGATGCTGGGAGGAGGAGGAGGGTCGGTATTAGGTTATAAGGCAGGTTGATAAACAACTGGTTAGGGATGGCATCGATGCTGGGAGGAGGAGGGTCGGTATTAGGTTATAAGGCAGGTTGATAAACAACTGGTTAGGGATGGCATCGATGCTGGGAGGAGGAGGAGGGTCGGTATTAGGTTATAAGGCAGGTTGATGAACAACTGGTTAGGGATGGCATCGATGCTGGGAGGAGGAGGAGGGTCGGTTGATGAACAAGTATTCAGACCCCTTGACTTTTTTCACGTTACAGCCTTATTTTCAAATGAATTAAATAGTTTTTTCCACCTAATCGATCTAAACACAATACCCCATAATGACAAAAGCAAAAACTGGTTTTTATTCATGTTTGCTAATTTTTACAAATAAAACACTGAAATATCACATATACATACAGTGCCTTGCGAAAGTATTCGGCCCCCTTGAACTTTGCGACCTTTTGCCACATTTCAGGCTTCAAACATAAAGATATAAAACTGTATTTTTTTGTGAAGAATCAACAAGTGGGACACAATCATGAAGTGGAACGACATTTATTGGATATTTCAAACTTTTTTAACAAATCAAAAACTGAAAAATTGGGCGTGCAAAATTATTAAACCTGTATTCACTTTGTCCTTATAGGGTATTGTGATGTCATTATAGGGGATTGTGATGTCATTATAGGGGATTGTGATGTCATTATAGGGGATTGTGATGTCATTATAGGGTATTGTGATGTCATTATAGGGTATTGTGTGTAAGAGACAAAATAATATTTAATCAATTTTAAAATAAGGCTGTAACGGAACAAAATGTGGAAAAAGTCACGGGGTCTGAATACTTTCCAAAGGCTCTGTGTGTATAATATATTTATATCCTGTTATAGCTTAAGTTATAAGGCCTGTTAGTGACCTGCTATAACATATTACAAGAGGTTCTACCTGTTGTGGCTGAGGTTGTTATTAGAGGTTATAAGGCCTGTTAGTGACCTGTTATAACATATTACAAGAGGTTCTACCTGTTGTGGCTGAGGTTGTTATTAGAGGTTATAAGGCCTGTTAGTGACCTGTTATAACATATTACAAGAGGTTCTACCTGTTGTGGCTGAGGTTGTTATTAGAGGTTATAAGGCCTGTTAGTGACCTGCTAGAGGTTATAAGGCCTGTTAGTGACCTGTTATAACATATTATAAGAGGTTCTACCTGTTGTGGCTGAGGTTGTTATTAGAGGTTATAAGGCCTGTTAGTGACCTGCTAGAGGTTATAAGGCCTGTTAGTGACCTGTTATAACATATTACAAGAGGTTCTACCTGTTGTGGCTGAGGTTGAGCACCAGCATGTTCTTGGAGTTCTCCAGGTCTCGGGGGATCTCAGTCAGCTGGTTGAAGCTCAGGTCCTGGAGAACACAGAATAACATACAAAACAGATCATGAACAGACTGTTCTATGATTAATGGGCAATTACCACAGACTTTATCTGGAGAGAGATGGAGACAGAAGGATATCTCGAAAGAGAGAAAGAGAGAGAGAGATGAGAAGGATATCTCGAAAGAAAGAAAGAGAGAGAGATGAGAGAAGGATATCTCGAAAGAAAGAAAGAGAGAGAGATGAGAGAAGGATATCTCGAAAGAAAGAAAGAGAGAGAGAGATGAGAGAAGGATATCTCGAAAGAAAGAAAGAGATGAGAGAAGGATATCTCGAAAGAAAGAAAGAGATGAGAGAAGGATATCTCGAAAGAAAGAAAGAGAGAGAGAGATGAGAGAACGATATCTCGAAAGAAAGAAAGAGAGAGATGAGAGAAGGATATCTCGAAAGAAAGAAAGAAAGAAAGAGAGAGAGATGGAGACAGAAGGATATCTCGAAAGAAAGAAAGAGAGAGATGAGAGAAGGATATCTCGAAAGAGAGAGAGATGAGAGAAGGATATCTCGAAAGAAAGAAAGAGAGAGAAGGATCTCGAAAGAAAGAAAGAAAGAAAGAAAGAAAGAAAGAAAGAGAGAGAGAAGGATATCTGGAAAGAAAGAAAGAGAGAGATGGAGAGAAGGATATCTGGAAAGAAAGAAAGAGAGAGATGGAGAGAGAAGGATATCTGGAAAGAGAGAAGAGACGGAGAGAGAAGGATATCTGGAAAGAGAGACAGATCTCCTCACCAGGACTGAGAGGTCGTCCAGCTGAAAGATGTCATCAGGAACTCCAGAGTTCTTCAGGTTGTTGGCCCGGGCAACCACCGCCTTAAATACATGAAACAAAGTTGACCTTTCCACACCTGAACCCATCTCAGAAAGCGAGAGTGTGAGTGTGTGTTAGTTACCCTGAGGTTCGGCAGGCTGGACAGTTCTCCATGTAGAGTAGTCAGGCTGTTGTGACTCACAGACAGATGTTCCTGAGGACAGATCGACAGTACAGAGTTCACACACACAGAGACGCACACACACACACTGAGACGCACACACACACACTGAGGCGCACACACACACACTGAGGCGCACACACACACACTGAGACGCACGCATACACACAGAGACGCACACACACAGAGGCGCACACACACACAATGAGACGCACGCATACACACAGAGACGCACACACACAGAGACGCACACACACACACAGAGACGCACACACACACACACTGAGGCGCACACACACACACTGAGGCGCACACACACACACACTGAGGCGCACACACACACACACACACTGAGGCGCACACACACTGAGGCGCACACACACTGAGGCGCACACACACACACACACACACAGAGGCGCACACACACACACAGAGGCGCACACACACACACACAGGCGCACACACACAGAGGCGCACACACACACACACAGAGGCGCACACACACACACACACAGAGGCGCACACACACAGGCGCACACGCACACACACACACAGAGACGCACACACACACACTGAGGCGCACACACACACACACACACACACACACACACACACACACACACTGAGGCGCACACACACACACTGAGGCGCACACACACACTGAGGCGCACACACACACTGAGGCGCACACACACACACACTGAGGCGCACACACACACTGAGGCGCACACACACACACACACACACTGAGGCGCACACACACTGAGGCGCACACACACTGAGGCGCACACACACTGAGGCGCACACACACACACTGAGGCGCACACACACACACTGAGGCGCACACACACACACTGAGGCGCACACACACACACTGAGGCGCACACACACACACACTGAGGCGCACACATACACACACACACACAACGTTGAGGTACTAACCATTCTCAATAGATATAAAAACAGACTTCATTGACTTGCTGATTGATGTGAGGAAAACCTTTTCATTAGTGGTGGAGAGCTGAGCCAGATCAGAAGAACTATCAGATCCCAAAACGGACACATTTATAAACCTGCTTCTATGTGTAATCAGGGCCAGGTAGTCTATAGGTCTACTTCACTGTGTAATCAGGTAGTCTATAGGTCTACTTCCATGTGTAATCAGGTAGTCTATAGGTCTACTTCCATGTGTAATCAGGGCCAGGTAGTCTATTGGTCTACTTCCATGTGTAATCAGGGCCAGGTAGTCTATAGGTCTACTTCCATGTGTAATCAGGTAGTCTATAGGTCTACTGCACTGTGTAATCAGGTAGTCTATAGGTCTACTTCTATGTGTAATCAGGCCAGGTAGTCTATAGGTCTACTTCCATGTGTAATCAGGTAGTCTATAGGTCTACTTCCATGTGTAATCAGGTAGTCTATAGGTCTACTTCCATGTGTAATCAGGTAGTCTATAGGTCTACTTCCATGTGTAATCAGGTAGTCTATAGGTCTACTTCCATGTGTAATCAGGTAGTCTATAGGTCTACCTCACTGTGTAATCAGGTAGTCTATAGGTCTACTTCACTGTGTAATCAGGGCCAGGTAGTCTATAGGTCTACTTCACTGTGTAATCAGGGCCAGGTAGTCTATAGGTCTACTTCTATGTGTAATCAGGTAGTCTATAGGTCTACTTCTATGTGTAATCAGGTAGTCTATAGGTCTACTTCTATGTGTAATCAGGTAGTCTATAGGTCTACTTCACTGTGTAATCAGGTAGTCTATAGGTCTACCTCACTGTGTAATCAGGTAGTCTATAGGTCTACTTCTATGTGTAATCAGGTAGTCTATAGGTCTACTTCCATGTGTAATCAGGTAGTCTATAGGTCTACTTCCATGTGTAATCAGGTAGTCTATAGGTCTACTTCCATGTGTAATCAGGTAGTCTATAGGTCTACTTCTATGTGTAATCAGGCCAGGTAGTCTATAGGTCTACTTCCATGTGTAATCAGGTAGTCTATAGGTCTACTTCCATGTGTAATCAGGTAGTCTATAGGTCTACTTCCATGTGTAATCAGGTAGTCTATAGGTCTACTTCTATGTGTAATCAGGTAGTCTATAGTCTACTTCCATGTGTAATCAGGTAGTCTATAGGTCTACTTCCATGTGTAATCAGGTAGTCTATAGGTCTACTTCTATGTGTAATCAGGGCCAGGTAGTCTATAGGTCTACTTCCATGTGTAATCAGGTAGTCTATAGGTCTACTTCACTGTGTAATCAGGTAGTCTATAGGTCTACTTCACTGTGTAATCAGGTAGTCTATAGGTCTACTTCACTGTGTAATCAGGTAGTCTATAGGTCTACTTCACTGTGTAATCAGGTAGTCTATAGGTCTACTTCCATGTGTAATCAGGCCAGGTAGTCTATAGGTCTACTTCCATGTGTAATCAGGCCAGGTAGTCTATAGGTCTACTGCACTGTGTAATCAGGTAGTCTATAGGGCTACTTCCATGTGTAATCAGGTAGTCTATAGGTCTACTTCCATGTGTAATCAGGCCAGGTAGTCTATAGGTCTACTTCCATGTGTAATCAGGTATCTATAGGGCTACTTCCATGTGTAATCAGGTAGTCTATAGGTCTACTTCCATGTGTAATCAGGTAGTCTATAGGTCTACTTCCATGTGTAATCAGGTAGTCTATAGGTCTACTTCCATGTGTAATCAGGTAGTCTATAGGTCTACTTCTATGTGTAATCAGGGCCAGGTAGTCTATAGGTCTACTTCCATGTGTAATCAGGTAGTCTATAGGTCTACTTCACTGTGTAATCAGGTAGTCTATTGGTCTACTTCCATGTGTAATCAGGTAGTCTATAGGTCTACTTCCATGTGTAATCAGGTAGTCTATAGGTCTACTTCCATGTGTAATCAGGTAGTCTATAGGTCTACTTCCATGTGTAATCAGGTAGTCTATTGGTCTACTTCCATGTGTAATCAGGTAGTCTATAGGTCTACTTCCATGTGTAATCAGGTAGTCTATAGGTCTACTTCCATGTGTAATCAGGTAGTCTATAGGTCTACTTCCATGTGTAATCAGGTAGTCTATAGGTCTACTTCACTGTGTAATCAGGTAGTCTATTGGTCTACTTCCATGTGTAATCAGGTAGTCTATAGGTCTACTTCCATGTGTAATCAGGTAGTCTATAGGTCTACTTCCATGTGTAATCAGGTAGTCTATAGGTCTACTTCACTGTGTAATCAGGTAGTCTATTGGTCTACTTCCATGTGTAATCAGGTAGTCTATAGGTCTACTTCCATGTGTAATCAGGTAGTCTATAGGTCTACCTCACTGTGTAATCAGGTAGTCTATTGGTCTACTTCACTGTGTAATCAGGTAGTCTATTGGTCTACTTCCATGTGTAATCAGGTAGTCTATAGGTCTACTTCTATGTGTAATCAGGTAGTCTATAGGTCTACTTCCATGTGTAATCAGGCCAGGTAGTCTATAGGTCTACTTCCATGTGTAATCAGGCCAGGTAGTCTATAGGTCTACTTCCATGTGTAATCAGGCCAGGTAGTCTATAGGTCTACTTCACTGTGTAATCAGGTAGTCTATAGGTCTACTTCCATGTGTAATCAGGCCAGGTAGTCTATAGGTCTACTTCCATGTGTAATCAGGGCCAGGTAGTCTATAGGTCTACTGCACTGTGTAATCAGGTAGTCTATAGGTCTAATTCACTGTGTAATCAGGTAGTCTATAGGTCTACTTCACTGTGTAATCAGGTAGTCTATAGGTCTACTTCCATGTGTAATCAGGTAGTCTATAGGTCTACTTCCATGTGTAATCAGGGCCAGGTAGTCTATAGTCTACTTCTATGTGTAATCAGGTAGTCTATAGGTCTACTTCACTGTGTAATCAGGTAGTCTATTGGTCTACTTCCATGTGTAATCAGGTAGTCTATAGGTCTACCTCACTGTGTAATCAGGTAGTCTATAGGTCTACTTCTATGTGTAATCAGGTAGTCTATAGGTCTGCTTCTATGTGTAATCAGGTAGTCTATAGGTCTACTTCCATGTGTAATCAGGTAGTCTATAGGTCTACCTCACTGTGTAATCAGGTAGTCTATAGGTCTACTTCTATGTGTAATCAGGTAGTCTATAGGTCTACTTCCATGTGTAATCAGGGCCAGGTAGTCTATAGGTCTACTTCCATGTGTAATCAGGTAGTCTATAGGTCTACTTCTATGTGTAATCAGGGCCAGGTAGTCTATAGGTCTACTTCCATGTGTAATCAGGTAGTCTATAGGTCTACTTCCATGTGTAATCAGGGCCAGGTAGTCTATAGGTCTACTTCCATGTGTAATCAGGTATCTATAGGTCTACTTCCATGTGTAATCAGGTAGTCTATAGGTCTACTTCCATGTGTAATCAGGTAGTCTATAGGTCTACTTCCATGTGTAATCAGGGCCAGGTAGTCTATAGGTCTACTTACATGTGTAATCAGGTATCTATAGGTCTACTTCCATGTGTAATCAGGTAGTCTATAGGTCTACTTCCATGAGTAATCAGGTAGTCTATAGGTCTACTTCTATGTGTAATCAGGTAGTCTATAGGTCTACCTCACTGTGTAATCAGGTAGTCTATAGGTCTACTTCCATGTGTAATCAGGTAGTCTATTGGTCTACTTCACTGTGTAATCAGGCCAGGTAGTCTATAGGTCTACTTCCATGTGTAATCAGGTTGTCTATAGGTCTACTGCACTGTGTAATCAGGCCAGGTAGTCTATAGTCTACTTCCATGTGTAATCAGGCCAGGTAGTCTATAGTCTACTTCTATGTGTAATCAGGTAGTCTATAGGTCTACTTCCATGTGTAATCAGGCCAGGTAGTCTATAGGTCTACTTCACTGTGTAATCAGGTAGTCTATAGGTCTACTTCTATGTGTAATCAGGTAGTCTATAGTCTACTTCCATGTGTAATCAGGTAGTCTATAGGTCTACTTCCATGTGTAATCAGGTAGTCTATAGGTCTACTTCCATGTGTAATCAGGTAGTCTATAGGTCTACTTCACTGTGTAATCAGGTAGTCTATTGGTCTACTTCCATGTGTAATCAGGTAGTCTATAGGTCTACTTCCATGTGTAATCAGGCCAGGTAGTCTATAGGTCTACTTCCATGTGTAATCAGGCCAGGTAGTCTATAGGTCTACTTCCATGTGTAATCAGGCCAGGTAGTCTATAGGTCTACTTCCATGTGTAATCAGGTAGTCTATAGGTCTACTTCCATGTGTAATCAGGCCAGGTAGTCTATAGGTCTACTTCCATGTGTAATCAGGGCCAGGTAGTCTATAGGTCTACTGCACTGTGTAATCAGGTAGTCTATAGGTCTACTTCACTGTGTAATCAGGTAGTCTATAGGTCTACTTCCATGTGTAATCAGGGCCAGGTAGTCTATAGGTCTACTTCTATGTGTAATCAGGTAGTCTATAGGTCTACTTCCATGTGTAATCAGGGCCAGGTAGTCTATAGGTCTACTTCTATGTGTAATCAGGTAGTCTATTGATCTACTTCACTGTGTAATCAGGTAGTCTATAGGTCTACTTCCATGTGTAATCAGGGCCAGGTAGTCTATAGGTCTACTTCCATGTGTAATCAGGTAGTCTATAGGTCTACTTCTATGTGTAATCAGGGCCAGGTAGTCTATAGGTCTACTTCCATGTGTAATCAGGTAGTCTATAGGTCTACTTCCATGTGTAATCAGGTAGTCTATAGGTCTACTTCACTGTGTAATCAGGTAGTCTATAGGTCTACTTCACTGTGTAATCAGGTAGTCTATAGGTCTACTTCACTGTGTAATCAGGTAGTCTATAGGTCTACTTCACTGTGTAATCAGGTAGTCTATAGGTCTACTTCCATGTGTAATCAGGGCCAGGTAGTCTATAGGTCTACTTCACTGTGTAATCAGGTAGTCTATAGGTCTACTTCTATGTGTAATCAGGTAGTCTATAGGTCTACTTCCATGTGTAATCAGGTAGTCTATAGGTCTACTTCCATGTGTAATCAGGTAGTCTATAGGTCTACTTCCATGTGTAATCAGGTAGTCTATTGGTCTACTTCCATGTGTAATCAGGTAGTCTATAGGTCTACTTCCATGTGTAATCAGGCCAGGTAGTCTATAGGTCTACTTCCATGTGTAATCAGGCCAGGTAGACTATAGGTCTACTTCCATGTGTAATCAAGCCAGGTAGTCTATAGGTCTACTTCCATGTGTAATCAGGTAGTCTATAGGTCTACTTCCATGTGTAATCAGGCCAGGTAGTCTATAGGTCTACTTCCATGTGTAATCAGGGCCAGGTAGTCTATAGGTCTACTGCACTGTGTAATCAGGTAGTCTATAGGTCTACTTCACTGTGTAATCAGGTAGTCTATAGGTCTACTTCCATGTGTAATCAGGTAGTCTATAGGTCTACTTCCATGTGTAATCAGGGCCAGGTAGTCTATAGTCTACTTCTATGTGTAATCAGGTAGTCTATAGGTCTACTTCACTGTGTAATCAGGTAGTCTATTGGTCTACTTCCATGTGTAATCAGGTAGTCTATAGGTCTACCTCACTGTGTAATCAGGTAGTCTATAGGTCTGCTTCTATGTGTAATCAGGTAGTCTATAGGTCTACTTCCAAGTGTAATCAGGCCAGGTAGTCTATAGGTCTACTTCCATGTGTAATCAGGGCCAGGTAGTCTATAGGTCTACTTCTATGTGTAATCAGGTAGTCTATAGGTCTACTTCCATGTGTAATCAGGGCCAGGTAGTCTATAGGTCTACTTCTATGTGTAATCAGGTAGTCTATTGATCTACTTCACTGTGTAATCAGGTAGTCTATAGGTCTACTTCCATGTGTAATCAGGGCCAGGTAGTCTATAGGTCTACTTCCATGTGTAATCAGGTAGTCTATAGGTCTACTTCTATGTGTAATCAGGGCCAGGTAGTCTATAGGTCTACTTCCATGTGTAATCAGGGCCAGGTAGTCTATAGGTCTACTTCTATGTGTAACCAGGTAGTCTATTGATCTACTTCACTGTGTAATCAGGTAGTCTATAGGTCTACTTCCATGTGTAATCAGGGCCAGGTAGTCTATAGGTCTACTTCCATGTGTAATCAGGTATCTATAGGTCTACTTCCATGTGTAATCAGGTAGTCTATAGGTCTACTTCCATGTGTAATCAGGTAGTCTATAGGTCTACTTCCATGTGTAATCAGGGCCAGGTAGTCTATAGGTCTACTTCCATGTGTAATCAGGTATCTATAGGTCTACTTCCATGTGTAATCAGGTAGTCTATAGGTCTACTTCCATGTGTAATCAGGTAGTCTATAGGTCTACTTCTATGTGTAATCAGGTAGTCTACAGGTCTACCTCACTGTGTAATCAGGTAGTCTATAGGTCTACTTCCATGTGTAATCAGGTAGTCTATTGGTCTACTTCACTGTGTAATCAGGCCAGGTAGTCTATAGGTCTACTTCCATGTGTAATCAGGTTGTCTATAGGTCTACTGCACTGTGTAATCAGGCCAGGTAGTCTATAGTCTACTGCACTGTGTAATCAGGTAGTCTATAGGTCTACTTCCATGTGTAATCAGGTAGTCTATAGGTCTACCTCACTGTGTAATCAGGTAGTCTATAGGTCTACTTCTATGTGTAATCAGGTAGTCTATAGGTCTACTTCCATGTGTAATCAGGTAGTCTATAGGTCTACTTCCATGTGTAATCAGGTAGTCTATAGGTCTACTTCCATGTGTAATCAGGCCAGGTAGTCTATAGGTCTACTTCCATGTGTAATCAGGCCAGGTAGTCTATAGGTCTACTTCCATGTGTAATCAGGCCAGGTAGTCTATAGGTCTACTTCCATGTGTAATCAGGTAGTCTATAGGTCTACTTCCATGTGTAATCAGGCCAGGTAGTCTATAGGTCTACTTCCATGTGTAATCAGGGCCAGGTAGTCTATAGGTCTACTGCACTGTGTAATCAGGTAGTCTATAGGTCTACTTCACTGTGTAATCAGGTAGTCTATAGGTCTACTTCCATGTGTAATCAGGTAGTCTATAGGTCTACTTCCATGTGTAATCAGGGCCAGGTAGTCTATAGGTCTACTTCCATGTGTAATCAGGTAGTCTATAGGTCTACTTCTATGTGTAATCAGGGCCAGGTAGTCTATAGGTCTACTTCCATGTGTAATCAGGTAGTCTATAGGTCTACTTCCATGTGTAATCAGGTAGTCTATAGGTCTACTTCACTGTGTAATCAGGTAGTCTATAGGTCTACTTCACTGTGTAATCAGGTAGTCTATAGGTCTACTTCACTGTGTAATCAGGTAGTCTATAGGTCTACTTCACTGTGTAATCAGGTAGTCTATAGGTCTACTTCCATGTGTAATCAGGGCCAGGTAGTCTATTGGTCTACTTCACTGTGTAATCAGGTAGTCTATAGGTCTACTTCTATGTGTAATCAGGTAGTCTATAGGTCTACTTCCATGTGTAATCAGGTAGTCTATAGGTCTACTTCCATGTGTAATCAGGTAGTCTATAGGTCTACTTCCATGTGTAATCAGGTAGTCTATTGGTCTACTTCCATGTGTAATCAGGTAGTCTATAGGTCTACTTCCATGTGTAATCAGGCCAGGTAGTCTATAGGTCTACTTCCATGTGTAATCAGGCCAGGTAGTCTATAGGTCTACTTCCATGTGTAATCAGGCCAGGTAGTCTATAGGTCTACTTCCATGTGTAATCAGGTAGTCTATAGGTCTACTTCCATGTGTAATCAGGCCAGGTAGTCTATAGGTCTACTTCCATGTGTAATCAGGGCCAGGTAGTCTATAGGTCTACTGCACTGTGTAATCAGGTAGTCTATAGGTCTACTTCACTGTGTAATCAGGTAGTCTATAGGTCTACTTCCATGTGTAATCAGGTAGTCTATAGGTCTACTTCCATGTGTAATCAGGGCCAGGTAGTCTATAGTCTACTTCTATGTGTAATCAGGTAGTCTATAGGTCTACTTCACTGTGTAATCAGGTAGTCTATTGGTCTACTTCCATGTGTAATCAGGTAGTCTATAGGTCTACCTCACTGTGTAATCAGGTAGTCTATAGGTCTGCTTCTATGTGTAATCAGGTAGTCTATAGGTCTACTTCCAAGTGTAATCAGGCCAGGTAGTCTATAGGTCTACTTCCATGTGTAATCAGGGCCAGGTAGTCTATAGGTCTACTTCTATGTGTAATCAGGTAGTCTATAGGTCTACTTCCATGTGTAATCAGGGCCAGGTAGTCTATAGGTCTACTTCTATGTGTAATCAGGTAGTCTATTGATCTACTTCACTGTGTAATCAGGTAGTCTATAGGTCTACTTCCATGTGTAATCAGGGCCAGGTAGTCTATAGGTCTACTTCCATGTGTAATCAGGTAGTCTATAGGTCTACTTCTATGTGTAATCAGGGCCAGGTAGTCTATAGGTCTACTTCCATGTGTAATCAGGGCCAGGTAGTCTATAGGTCTACTTCCATGTGTAATCAGGTATCTATAGGTCTACTTCCATGTGTAATCAGGTAGTCTATAGGTCTACTTCCATGTGTAATCAGGTAGTCTATAGGTCTACTTCCATGTGTAATCAGGGCCAGGTAGTCTATAGGTCTACTTCCATGTGTAATCAGGTATCTATAGGTCTACTTCCATGTGTAATCAGGTAGTCTATAGGTCTACTTCCATGTGTAATCAGGTAGTCTATAGGTCTACTTCTATGTGTAATCAGGTAGTCTATAGGTCTACCTCACTGTGTAATCAGGTAGTCTATAGGTCTACTTCCATGTGTAATCAGGTAGTCTATTGGTCTACTTCACTGTGTAATCAGGCCAGGTAGTCTATAGGTCTACTTCCATGTGTAATCAGGTTGTCTATAGGTCTACTGCACTGTGTAATCAGGCCAGGTAGTCTATAGTCTACTGCACTGTGTAATCAGGTAGTCTATAGGTCTACTTCCATGTGTAATCAGGTAGTCTATAGGTCTACCTCACTGTGTAATCAGGTAGTCTATAGGTCTACTTCCATGTGTAATCAGGTAGTCTATAGGTCTACTTCCATGTGTAATCAGGTAGTCTATAGGTCTACGTCTATGTGTAATCAGGCCAGGTAGTCTATAGGTCTACTTCCATGTGTAATCAGGTAGTCTATAGGTCTACTTCCATGTGTAATCAGGTAGTCTATAGGTCTACTTCCATGTGTAATCAGGCCAGGTAGTCTATAGGTCTACTTCCATGTGTAATCAGGCCAGGTAGTCTATAGGTCTACTTCCATGTGTAATCAGGCCAGGTAGTCTATAGGTCTACTTCCATGTGTAATCAGGTAGTCTATAGGTCTACTTCCATGTGTAATCAGGCCAGGTAGTCTATAGGTCTACTTCCATGTGTAATCAGGGCCAGGTAGTCTATAGGTCTACTGCACTGTGTAATCAGGTAGTCTATAGGTCTACTTCACTGTGTAATCAGGTAGTCTATAGGTCTACTTCCATGTGTAATCAGGTAGTCTATAGGTCTACTTCCATGTGTAATCAGGGCCAGGTAGTCTATAGGTCTACTTCCATGTGTAATCAGGTAGTCTATAGGTCTACTTCTATGTGTAATCAGGGCCAGGTAGTCTATAGGTCTACTTCCATGTGTAATCAGGTAGTCTATAGGTCTACTTCCATGTGTAATCAGGTAGTCTATAGGTCTACTTCACTGTGTAATCAGGTAGTCTATAGGTCTACTTCACTGTGTAATCAGGTAGTCTATAGGTCTACTTCACTGTGTAATCAGGTAGTCTATAGGTCTACTTCACTGTGTAATCAGGTAGTCTATAGGTCTACTTCCATGTGTAATCAGGGCCAGGTAGTCTATTGGTCTACTTCACTGTGTAATCAGGTAGTCTATAGGTCTACTTCTATGTGTAATCAGGTAGTCTATAGGTCTACTTCCATGTGTAATCAGGTAGTCTATAGGTCTACTTCCATGTGTAATCAGGTAGTCTATAGGTCTACTTCCATGTGTAATCAGGTAGTCTATTGGTCTACTTCCATGTGTAATCAGGTAGTCTATAGGTCTACTTCCATGTGTAATCAGGCCAGGTAGTCTATAGGTCTACTTCCATGTGTAATCAGGCCAGGTAGTCTATAGGTCTACTTCCATGTGTAATCAGGCCAGGTAGTCTATAGGTCTACTTCCATGTGTAATCAGGTAGTCTATAGGTCTACTTCCATGTGTAATCAGGCCAGGTAGTCTATAGGTCTACTTCCATGTGTAATCAGGGCCAGGTAGTCTATAGGTCTACTGCACTGTGTAATCAGGTAGTCTATAGGTCTACTTCACTGTGTAATCAGGTAGTCTATAGGTCTACTTCCATGTGTAATCAGGTAGTCTATAGGTCTACTTCCATGTGTAATCAGGGCCAGGTAGTCTATAGTCTACTTCTATGTGTAATCAGGTAGTCTATAGGTCTACTTCACTGTGTAATCAGGTAGTCTATTGGTCTACTTCCATGTGTAATCAGGTAGTCTATAGGTCTACCTCACTGTGTAATCAGGTAGTCTATAGGTCTGCTTCTATGTGTAATCAGGTAGTCTATAGGTCTACCTCACTGTGTAATCAGGTAGTCTATAGGTCTACTTCTATGTGTAATCAGGGCCAGGTAGTCTATAGGTCTACTTCCATGTGTAATCAGGGCCAGGTAGTCTATAGGTCTACTTCTATGTGTAATCAGGTAGTCTATTGATCTACTTCACTGTGTAATCAGGTAGTCTATAGGTCTACTTCCATGTGTAATCAGGGCCAGGTAGTCTATAGGTCTACTTCCATGTGTAATCAGGTATCTATAGGTCTACTTCCATGTGTAATCAGGTAGTCTATAGGTCTACTTCCATGTGTAATCAGGTAGTCTATAGGTCTACTTCCATGTGTAATCAGGGCCAGGTAGTCTATAGGTCTACTTCCATGTGTAATCAGGTATCTATAGGTCTACTTCCATGTGTAATCAGGTAGTCTATAGGTCTACTTCCATGTGTAATCAGGTAGTCTATAGGTCTACTTCTATGTGTAATCAGGTAGTCTATAGGTCTACCTCACTGTGTAATCAGGTAGTCTATAGGTCTACTTCCATGTGTAATCAGGTAGTCTATTGGTCTACTTCACTGTGTAATCAGGCCAGGTAGTCTATAGGTCTACTTCCATGTGTAATCAGGTTGTCTATAGGTCTACTGCACTGTGTAATCAGGCCAGGTAGTCTATAGTCTACTGCACTGTGTAATCAGGTAGTCTATAGGTCTACTTCCATGTGTAATCAGGTAGTCTATAGGTCTACCTCACTGTGTAATCAGGTAGTCTATAGGTCTACTTCTATGTGTAATCAGGTAGTCTATAGGTCTACTTCCATGTGTAATCAGGTAGTCTATAGGTCTACTTCCATGTGTAATCAGGTAGTCTATAGGTCTACTTCCATGTGTAATCAGGTAGTCTATAGGTCTACTTCTATGTGTAATCAGGCCAGGTAGTCTATAGGTCTACTTCCATGTGTAATCAGGTAGTCTATAGGTCTACTTCCATGTGTAATCAGGTAGTCTATAGGTCTACTTCCATGTGTAATCAGGTAGTCTATAGGTCTACTTCTATGTGTAATCAGGTAGTCTATAGTCTACTTCCATGTGTAATCAGGTAGTCTATAGGTCTACTTCCATGTGTAATCAGGTAGTCTATAGGTCTACTTCTATGTGTAATCAGGGCCAGGTAGTCTATAGGTCTACTTCCATGTTTAATCAGGTAGTCTATAGGTCTACTTCACTGTGTAATCAGGTAGTCTATAGGTCTACTGCACTGTGTAATCAGGTAGTCTATAGGGCTACTTCCATGTGTAATCAGGTAGTCTATAGGTCTACTTCCATGTGTAATCAGGCCAGGTAGTCTATAGGTCTACTTCCATGTGTAATCAGGGCCAGGTAGTCTATAGGTCTACTTCCATGTGTAATCAGGTAGTCTATAGGTCTACTTCACTGTGTAATCAGGTAGTCTATTGGTCTACTTCCATGTGTAATCAGGTAGTCTATAGGTCTACTTCCATGTGTAATCAGGTAGTCTATAGGTCTACTTCCATGTGTAATCAGGTAGTCTATAGGTCTACTTCCATGTGTAATCAGGGCCAGGTAGTCTATAGGTCTACTTCCATGTGTAATCAGGTAGTCTATAGGTCTACTTCTATGTGTAATCAGGGCCAGGTAGTCTATAGGTCTACTTCCATGTGTAATCAGGTAGTCTATAGGTCTACTTCCATGTGTAATCAGGGCCAGGTAGTCTATAGGTCTACTTCCATGTGTAATCAGGTATCTATAGGTCTACTTCCATGTGTAATCAGGTAGTCTATAGGTCTACTTCCATGTGTAATCAGGTAGTCTATAGGTCTACTTCCATGTGTAATCAGGGCCAGGTAGTCTATAGGTCTACTTCCATGTGTAATCAGGTATCTATAGGTCTACTTCCATGTGTAATCAGGTAGTCTATAGGTCTACTTCTATGTGTAATCAGGTAGTCTATAGGTCTACCTCACTGTGTAATCAGGTAGTCTATAGGTCTACTTCCATGTGTAATCAGGTAGTCTATTGGTCTACTTCACTGTGTAATCAGGCCAGGTAGTCTATAGGTCTACTTCCATGTGTAATCAGGTTGTCTATAGGTCTACTGCACTGTGTAATCAGGCCAGGTAGTCTATAGTCTACTTCTATGTGTAATCAGGCCAGGTAGTCTATAGTCTACTGCACTGTGTAATCAGGTAGTCTATAGGTCTACTTCCATGTGTAATCAGGCCAGGTAGTCTATAGTCTACTTCTATGTGTAATCAGGTAGTCTATAGGTCTACTTCCATGTGTAATCAGGCCAGGTAGTCTATAGGTCTACTTCACTGTGTAATCAGGTAGTCTATAGGTCTACTTCTATGTGTAATCAGGTAGTCTATAGTCTACTTCCATGTGTAATCAGGTAGTCTATAGGTCTACTTCCATGTGTAATCAGGTAGTCTATAGGTCTACTTCCATGTGTAATCAGGTAGTCTATAGGTCTACTTCCATGTGTAATCAGGTAGTCTATTGGTCTACTTCCATGTGTAATCAGGTAGTCTATAGGTCTACTTCCATGTGTAATCAGGCCAGGTAGTCTATAGGTCTACTTCCATGTGTAATCAGGCCAGGTAGTCTATAGGTCTACTTCCATGTGTAATCAGGCCAGGTAGTCTATAGGTCTACTTCCATGTGTAATCAGGTAGTCTATAGGTCTACTTCCATGTGTAATCAGGCCAGGTAGTCTATAGGTCTACTTCCATGTGTAATCAGGGCCAGGTAGTCTATAGGTCTACTGCACTGTGTAATCAGGTAGTCTATAGGTCTACTTCACTGTGTAATCAGGTAGTCTATAGGTCTACTTCCATGTGTAATCAGGTAGTCTATAGGTCTACTTCCATGTGTAATCAGGTAGTCTATAGGTCTACTTCACTGTGTAATCAGGTAGTCTATAGGTCTACTTCACTGTGTAATCAGGTAGTCTATAGGTCTACTTCACTGTGTAATCAGGTAGTCTATAGGTCTACTTCACTGTGTAATCAGGTAGTCTATAGGTCTACTTCCATGTGTAATCAGGGCCAGGTAGTCTATTGGTCTACTTCACTGTGTAATCAGGTAGTCTATAGGTCTACTTCTATGTGTAATCAGGTAGTCTATAGGTCTACTTCCATGTGTAATCAGGTAGTCTATAGGTCTACTTCCATGTGTAATCAGGTAGTCTATAGGTCTACTTCCATGTGTAATCAGGTAGTCTATTGGTCTACTTCCATGTGTAATCAGGTAGTCTATAGGTCTACTTCCATGTGTAATCAGGCCAGGTAGTCTATAGGTCTACTTCCATGTGTAATCAGGCCAGGTAGTCTATAGGTCTACTTCCATGTGTAATCAGGCCAGGTAGTCTATAGGTCTACTTCCATGTGTAATCAGGTAGTCTATAGGTCTACTTCCATGTGTAATCAGGCCAGGTAGTCTATAGGTCTACTTCCATGTGTAATCAGGGCCAGGTAGTCTATAGGTCTACTGCACTGTGTAATCAGGTAGTCTATAGGTCTACTTCACTGTGTAATCAGGTAGTCTATAGGTCTACTTCCATGTGTAATCAGGTAGTCTATAGGTCTACTTCCATGTGTAATCAGGGCCAGGTAGTCTATAGTCTACTTCTATGTGTAATCAGGTAGTCTATTGGTCTACTTCCATGTGTAATCAGGTAGTCTATAGGTCTACCTCACTGTGTAATCAGGTAGTCTATAGGTCTGCTTCTATGTGTAATCAGGTAGTCTATAGGTCTACTTCCAAGTGTAATCAGGCCAGGTAGTCTATAGGTCTACTTCCATGTGTAATCAGGGCCAGGTAGTCTATAGGTCTACTTCTATGTGTAATCAGGTAGTCTATAGGTCTACTTCCATGTGTAATCAGGGCCAGGTAGTCTATAGGTCTACTTCCATGTGTAATCAGGTAGTCTATAGGTCTACTTCTATGTGTAATCAGGGCCAGGTAGTCTATAGGTCTACTTCCATGTGTAATCAGGTAGTCTATAGGTCTACTTCCATGTGTAATCAGGGCCAGGTAGTCTATAGGTCTACTTCCATGTGTAATCAGGTATCTATAGGTCTACTTCCATGTGTAATCAGGTAGTCTATAGGTCTACTTCCATGTGTAATCAGGTAGTCTATAGGTCTACTTCCATGTGTAATCAGGGCCAGGTAGTCTATAGGTCTACTTCCATGTGTAATCAGGTATCTATAGGTCTACTTCCATGTGTAATCAGGTAGTCTATAGGTCTACTTCCATGTGTAATCAGGTAGTCTATAGGTCTACTTCTATGTGTAATCAGGTAGTCTATAGGTCTACCTCACTGTGTAATCAGGTAGTCTATAGGTCTACTTCCATGTGTAATCAGGTAGTCTATTGGTCTACTTCACTGTGTAATCAGGCGAGGTAGTCTATAGGTCTACTGCACTGTGTAATCAGGTAGTCTATAGGTCTACTTCTATGTGTAATCAGGTAGTCTATAGGTCTACTTCCATGTGTAATAAGGCCAGGTAGTCTATAGGTCTACTTCCATGTGTAATCAGGGCCAGGTAGTCTATAGGTCTACTTCCATGTGTAATCAGGTTGTCTATAGGTCTACTTCCATGTGTAATCAGGTAGTCTATAGGTCTACTGCACTGTGTAATCAGGCCAGGTAGTCTATAGGTCTACTTCCATGTGTAATCAGGTAGTCTATAGGTTTACTTCCATGTGTAATCAGGTAGTCTATAGGTCTACTTCTATGTGTAATCAGGTAGTCTATTGGTCTACTTCACTGTGTAATCAGGCCAGGTAGTCTATAGGTCTACTTCCATGTGTAATCAGGTTGTCTATAGGTCTACTGCACTGTGTAATCAGGCCAGGTAGTCTATAGTCTACTTCTATGTGTAATCAGGCCAGGTAGTCTATAGTCTACTGCACTGTGTAATCAGGTAGTCTATAGGTCTACTTCCATGTGTAATCAGGGCCAGGTAGTCTATAGTCTACTTCTATGTGTAATCAGGTAGTCTATAGGTCTACTTCCATGTGTAATCAGGTAGTCTATAGGTCTACTTCCATGTGTAATCAGGTAGTCTATAGGTCTACTTCTATGTGTAATCAGGTAGTCTATTGGTCTACTTCACTGTGTAATCAGGCCAGGTAGTCTATAGGTCTACTTCCATGTGTAATCAGGTAGTCTATAGGTCTACTTCCATGTGTAATCAGGGCCAGGTAGTCTATAGTCTACTTCTATGTGTAATCAGGTAGTCTATAGGTCTACTTCCATGTGTAATCAGGTAGTCTATAGGTCTACTTCCATGTGTAATCAGGTAGTCTATAGGTCTACTTCCATGTGTAATCAGGTAGTCTATAGGTCTACTTCCATGTGTAATCAGGTAGTCTATAGGTCTACTTCCATGTGTAATCAGGTAGTCTATAGGTCTACTTCTATGTGTAATCAGGCCAGGTAGTCTATAGGTCTACTTCCATGTGTAATCAGGCCAGGTAGTCTATAGGTCTACTGCACTGTGTAATCAGGTAGTCTATAGGTCTACTTCCATGTGTAATCAGGCCAGGTAGTCTATAGGTCTACTTCCATGTGTAATCAGGCCAGGTAGTCTATAGGTCTACCTCACTGTGTAATCAGGTAGTCTATAGGTCTACTTCTATGTGTAATCAGGTAGTCTATAGGTCTACTTCCATGTGTAATCAGGTAGTCTATAGGTCTACTTCCATGTGTAATCAGGTAGTCTATAGGTCTACTGCACTGTGTAATCAGGGCCAGGTAGTCTATAGTCTACTTCTATGTGTAATCAGGTAGTCTATAGGTCTACTTCCATGTGTAATCAGGCCAGCTAGTCTATAGGTCTACTTCACTGTGTAATAAGGCCAGGTAGTCTATAGGTCTACTGCACTGTGTAATCAGGTAGTCTATAGGTCTACTTCACTGTGTAGTCAGGTAGTCTATAGGTCTACTGCACTGTGTAATAAGGCCAGGTAGTCTATAGGTCTACTTCCATGTGTAATCAGGTAGTCTATAGGTCTACTTCCATGTGTAATCAGGTAGTCTATAGGTCTACTTCACTGTGTAATCAGGTAGTCTATAGGTCTACTGCACTGTGTAATAAGGCCAGGTAGTCTATAGGTCTACTTCCATGTGTAATCAGGTAGTCTATAGGTCTACTTCTATGTGTAATCAGGTAGTCTATAGGTCTACTTCTATGTGTAATCAGGGCCAGGTAGTCTATAGGTCTACTTCTATGTGTAATCAGGCAACAATCAACACATGCGGTCCTACACCACAGTCTGTACTCACCAGTTCCTGTAGTGGACTAAATGGGGTCGGCACCAGTCTGTACTCACCAGTTCCTGTAGTGGACTAAATGGGGTCGACACCAGTCTGTACTCACCAGTAACCTGCAGTGGTCTAAATGGGGTCGACACCAGTCTGTACTCACCAGTTCCTGTAGTGGACTAAATGGGGTCGGCACCAGTCTGTACTCACCAGTTCCTGTAGTGGACTAAATGGGGTCGACACCAGTCTGTACTCACCAGTTCCTGCAGTGGTCTAAATGGGGTCGACACCAGTCTGTACTCACCAGTTCCTGTAGTGGACTAAATGGGGTCGACACCAGTCTGTACTCACCAGTAACCTGCAGTGGTCTAAATGGGGTCGACACCAGTCTGTACTCACCAGTTCCTGTAGTGGACTAAATGGGGTCGGCACCAGTCTGTACTCACCAGTTCCTGTAGTGGACTAAATGGGGTCGACACCAGTCTGTACTCACCAGTTCCTGCAGTGGTCTAAATGGGGTCGACACCAGTCTGTACTCACCAGTTCCTGTAGTGGACTAAATGGGGTCGACACCAGTCTGTACTCACCAGTTTCTGCAGTGCAGCCACCTCCTCTGGCAGATAACACAGGCCTGTCCTGTTGAGTTTCAGCCATCTCAGACTGCTCATAGACTTCACATGCTCAGGGAAGTAACCTCCCTGGGGGGAGGAAGAGAGAGAGAGACTGTTGATTTCCCTTTTCTATATTATCTACCTCACTTTCTTTGGCAATGTTAACATGTTTCCCATGCCAATAAAGCCCCTTGAATTGAATTGAGAGAGAGAGGAAGAGAGCGAGAGAGGAAGAGAGCGAGAGAGAGGAAGGGGAAGAGAGCGAGAGAGGGGAAGGGGAAGAGAGCGAGGGGAAGGGGAAGAGGAAGCGAGGGGAAGGGGAAGCGAGGGGAAGGGGAAGAGAGCGAGAGGAAGGGGAAGGGGAAGAGGAAGCGAGGGAGCGGGGAAGAGGAAGCGAGGGAGCGGAAGAGGAAGCGAGGGAGAGGGGAAGAGGAAGCGAGGGAGAGGGGAAGAGGAAGCGAGGGAGAGGGGAAGAGGAAGCGAGGGAGCGGGGAAGAGGAAGCGAGGGAGAGGGGAAGAGGAAGCGAGGGAGAGGGGAAGAGGAAGCGAGGGAGAGGGGAAGAGGAAGCGAGGGAGAGGGGAAGAGGAAGCGAGGGAGAGGGGAAGAGGAAGCGAGGGAGAGGGAAGAGGAAGCGAGGGAGAGGGGAAGAGGAAGCGAGGGAGAGGGGAAGAGGAAGCGAGGGAGAGGGGAAGAGGAAGCGAGGGAGAGGGGAAGAGGAAGCGAGGAGAGGGGGAAGAGGAAGCGAGGGAGAGGGGAAGAGGAAGCGAGGGAGAGGGGAAGAGGAAGCGAGGGAGAGGGGAAGAGGAAGCGAGGGAGAGGGGAAGAGGAAGCGAGGGAGAGGGGAAGAGGAAGCGAGGGAGAGGGGAAGAGGAAGCGAGGGAGAGGGGAAGAGGAAGCGAGGGAGAGGGGAAGAGGAAGCGAGGGAGAGGGGAAGAGGAAGCGAGGGAGAGGAGAAGAGAGCGAGAGAGGGGAAGAGAGCGAGAGAGGGGAAGAGAGCGAGAGAGGGGAAGAGAGCGAGAGAGGGGAAGAGAGAAACACAGACAGGGTTAGGGGCCAACACACTACAGTGCTAGCCTGTCCCAGATGTGTTTGTGCTCTTGCTAACCCCACTGCTGTCATTGTCAACACTAGGTCTATGTCAGGGTAGCAACAGACTGGGACTCAACACTAGGTCTATGTCAGGTAAACAACAGACTGGGACTCAACACTAGGTCTACGTCAGGTTAACAACAGCACAGACAGACTGGGACTCAACACTAGGTCTATGTCAGGTCAACAACAGACTGGGACTCAACACTAGGTCTACGTCAGGTTAACAACAGCACAGACAGACTGGGACTCAACACTAGGTCTATGTCAGGTTAACAACAGACTGGGACTCAACACTAGGTCTATGTCAGGTTAACAACAGACTGGGACTCAACACTAGGTCTATGTCAGGTTAACAACAGGCCAGACAGACTGGGACTCAACACTAGGTCTACGTCAGGTTAACAACAGGCCAGACAGACTGGGACTCAACACTAGGTCTATGTCAGGTTAACAACAGACTGGGACTCAACACTAGGTCTATGTCAGGTTAACAACAGACTGGGACTAAACACTAGGTCTACGTCAGGTTAACAACAGACTGGGACTCAACACTAGGTCTATGTCAGGTTAACAACAGACTGGGACTCAACACTAGGTCTATGTCAGGTTAACAACAGGCCAGACAGACTGGGACTCAACACTAGGTCTATGTCAGGTTAACAACAGACTGGGACTCAACACTAGGTCTATGACAGGTTAACAACAGACTGGGACTCAACACTAGGTCTACGTCAGGTTATCAACAGACTGGGACTCAACACTAGGTCTATGTCAGGTTAACAACAGACTGGGACTCAACACTAGGTCTACGTCAGGTTATCAACAGACTGGGACTCAACACTAGGTCTACGTCAGGTTATCAACAGACTGGGACTCAACACTAGGTCTATGTCAGGTTAACAACAGACTGGGACTCAACACTAGGTCTATGTCAGGTTAACAACAGACTGGGACTCAACACTAGGTCTATGTCAGGTTAACAACAGACTGGGACTCAACACTAGGTCTACATCAGGTTATCAACAGACTGGGACTCAACACTAGGTCTATGTCAGGTTAACAACAGACTGGGACTCAACACTAGGTCTATGTCAGGTTAACAACAGGCCAGACAGACTGGGACTCAACACTAGGTCTATGTCAGGTTAACAACAGACTGGGACTCAACACTAGGTCTATGTCAGGTTAACAACAGACTGGGACTCAACACTAGGTCTATGTCAGGTTAACAACAGACTGGGACTCAACACTAGGTCTATGTCAGGTTAACAACAGGCCAGACAGACTGGGACTCAACACTAGGTCTATGTCAGGTTAACAACAGACTGGGACTCAACACTAGGTCTATGTCAGGTCAACAACAGACTGGGACTCAACACTAGGTCTACGTCAGGTTAACAACAGACTGGGACTCAACACTAGGTCTATGTCAGGTCAACAACAGACTGGGACTCAACACTAGGTCTATGTCAGGTTAACAACAGACTGGGACTCAACACTAGGTCTATGTCAGGTTAACAACAGACTGGGACTCAACACTAGGTCTATGTCAGGTCAACAACAGACTGGGACTCAACACTAGGTCTATGTCAGGTTAACAACAGACTGGGACTCAACACTAGGTCTACGTCAGGTTAACAACAGGCCAGACAGACTGGGACTCAACACTAGGTCTATGTCAGGTTAACAACAGACTGGGACTCAACACTAGGTCTACGTCAGGTTAACAACAGACTGGGACTCAACACTAGGTCTATGTCAGGTTAACAACAGGCCAGACAGACTGGGACTCAACACTAGGTCTATGTCAGGTTAACAACAGACTGGGACTCAACACTAGGTCTATGTCAGGTTAACAACAGACCAGACAGACTGGGACTCAACACTAGGTCTATGTCAGGTTAACAGACTGGGACTCAACACTAGGTCTATGTCAGGTTAACAACAGGCTGGGACTCAACACTAGGTCTATGTCAGGTTAACAACAGACTGGGACTCAACACTAGGTCTACGTCAGGTTAACAACAGACTGGGACTCAACACTAGGTCTATGTCAGGTTAACAACAGGCCAGACAGACTGGGACTCAACACTAGGTCTATGTCAGGTTAACAACAGACTGGGACTCAACACTAGGTCTATGTCAGGTTAACAACAGACTGGGACTCAACACTAGGTCTATGTCAGGTTAACAACAGGCCAGACAGACTGGGACTCAACACTAGGTCTATGTCAGGTTAACAACAGACTGGGACTCAACACTAGGTCTATGTCAGGTTAACAACAGGCCAGACAGACTGGGACTCAACACTAGGTCTATGTCAGGTTAACAACAGACTGGGACTCAACACTAGGTCTATGTCAGGTCAACAACAGACTGGGACTCAACACTAGGTCTATGTCAGGTTAACAACAGACTGGGACTCAACACTAGGTCTATGTCAGGTTAACAACAGACTGGGACTCAACACTAGGTCTACGTCAGGTTAACAACAGACTGGGACTCAACACTAGGTCTATGTCAGGTTAACAACAGACTGGGACTCAACACTAGGTCTATGTCAGGTTAACAACAGACTGGGACTCAACACTAGGTCTATGTCAGGTTAACAACAGGCTGGGACTCAACACTAGGTCTATGTCAGGTCAACAACAGACTGGGACTCAACACTAGGTCTATGTCAGGTCAACAACAGACTGGGACTCAACACTAGGTCTATGTCAGGTTATCAACAGGCCAGACAGACTGGGACTCAACACTAGGTCTATGTCAGGTTAACAACAGACTGGGACTCAACACTAGGTCTATGTCAGGTCAACAACAGACTGGGACTCAACACTAGGTCTACGTCAGGTTAACAACAGACTGGGACTCAACACTAGGTCTATGTCAGGTTAACAACAGACTGGGACTCAACACTAGGTCTATGTCAGGTTAACAACAGACTGGGACTCAACACTAGGTCTATGTCAGGTTAACAACAGGCCAGACAGACTGGGACTCAACACTAGGTCTATGTCAGGTCAACAACAGACTGGGACTCAACACTAGGTCTATGTCAGGTTAACAACAGACTGGGACTCAACACTAGGTCTATGTCAGGTTAACAACAGACTGGGACTCAACACTAGGTCTATGTCAGGTTAACAACAGACTGGGACTCAACACTAGGTCTATGTCAGGTCAACAACAGACTGGGACTCAACACTAGGTCTATGTCAGGTTAACAACAGACTGGGACTCAACACTAGGTCTACGTCAGGTTAACAACAGGCCAGACAGACTGGGACTCAACACTAGGTCTATGTCAGGTTAACAACAGACTGGGACTCAACACTAGGTCTACGTCAGGTTAACAACAGACTGGGACTCAACACTAGGTCTATGTCAGGTTAACAACAGACCAGACAGACTGGGACTCAACACTAGGTCTATGTCAGGTTAACAACAGACTGGGACTCAACACTAGGTCTACGTCAGGTTAACAACAGACTGGGACTCAACACTAGGTCTATGTCAGGTTAACAACAGGCCAGACAGACTGGGACTCAACACTAGGTCTATGTCAGGTTAACAACAGACTGGGACTCAACACTAGGTCTATGTCAGGTTAACAACAGACCAGACAGACTGGGACTCAACACTAGGTCTATGTCAGGTTAACAGACTGGGACTCAACACTAGGTCTATGTCAGGTTAACAACAGGCTGGGACTCAACACTAGGTCTATGTCAGGTTAACAACAGACTGGGACTCAACACTAGGTCTACGTCAGGTTAACAACAGACTGGGACTCAACACTAGGTCTATGTCAGGTTAACAACAGGCCAGACAGACTGGGACTCAACACTAGGTCTATGTCAGGTTAACAACAGACTGGGACTCAACACTAGGTCTATGTCAGGTTAACAACAGGCCAGACAGACTGGGACTCAACACTAGGTCTATGTCAGGTTAACAACAGACTGGGACTCAACACTAGGTCTATGTCAGGTTAACAACAGGCCAGACAGACTGGGACTCAACACTAGGTCTATGTCAGGTTAACAACAGACTGGGACTCAACACTAGGTCTATGTCAGGTCAACAACAGACTGGGACTCAACACTAGGTCTATGTCAGGTTAACAACAGACTGGGACTCAACACTAGGTCTATGTCAGGTTAACAACAGACTGGGACTCAACACTAGGTCTACGTCAGGTTAACAACAGACTGGGACTCAACACTAGGTCTATGTCAGGTTAACAACAGACTGGGACTCAACACTAGGTCTATGTCAGGTCAACAACAGACTGGGACTCAACACTAGGTCTATGTCAGGTTAACAACAGGCTGGGACTCAACACTAGGTCTATGTCAGGTCAACAACAGACTGGGACTCAACACTAGGTCTATGTCAGGTCAACAACAGACTGGGACTCAACACTAGGTCTATGTCAGGTTATCAACAGGCCAGACAGACTGGGACTCAACACTAGGTCTATGTCAGGTTAACAACAGACTGGGACTCAACACTAGGTCTATGTCAGGTTAACAACAGACTGGGACTCAACACTAGGTCTATGTCAGGTTAACAACAGACTGGGACTCAACACTAGGTCTATGTCAGGTTAACAACAGACTGGGACTCAACACTAGGTCTATGTCAGGTCAACAACAGACTGGGACTCAACACTAGGTCTACGTCAGGTAAACAACAGACTGGGACTCAACACTAGGTCTACGTCAGGTTAACAACAGACTGGGACTCAACACTAGGTCTATGTCAGGTTAACAACAGACTGGGACTCAACACTAGGTCTATGTCAGGTTAACAACAGACTGGGACTCAACACTAGGTCTATGTCAGGTTAACAACAGACTGGGACTCAACACTAGGTCTATGTCAGGTTAACAACAGGCCAGACAGACTGGGACTCAACACTAGGTCTACGTCAGGTTAACAGCAGACTGGGACTCAACACTAGGTCTATGTCAGGTTAACAACAGACTGGGACTCAACACTAGGTCTATGTCAGGTTAACAACAGACTGGGACTCAACACTAGGTCTATGTCAGGTTAACAACAGACTGGGACTCAACACTAGGTCTATGTCAGGTTAACAACAGGCCAGACAGACTGGGACTCAACACTAGGTCTATGTCAGGTTAACAACAGGCCTGACAGACTGGGACTCAACACTAGGTCTATGTCAGGTTAACAACAGACTGGGACTCAACACTAGGTCTATGTCAGGTTATCAACAGACTGGGACTCAACACTAGGTCTATGTCAGGTTAACATCCGACTGGGACTCAACACTAGGTCTATGTCAGGTTAACAACAGACTGGGACTCAACACTAGGTCTATGTCAGGTTAACAACAGACTGGGACTCAACACTAGGTCTATGTCAGGTTAACAACAGGCCAGACAGACTGGCACTCAACACTAGGTCTATGTCAGGTTAACAACAGGCCTGACAGACTGGGACTCAACACTAGGTCTATGTCAGGTTAACAACAGACTGGGACTCAACACTAGGTCTATGTCAGGTTATCAACAGACTGGGACTCAACACTAGGTCTATGTCAGGTTAACATCCGACTGGGACTCAACACTAGGTCTATGTCAGGTTAACATCCGACTGGGACTCAACACTAGGTCTATGTCAGGTTATCAACAGACTGGGACTCAACACTAGGTCTACGTCAGGTCAACAACAGACTGGGACTCAACACTAGGTCTACGTCAGGTTAACAACAGATTGGGACTCAACACTAGGTCTATGTCAGGTTAACAACAGGCCAGACAGACTGGCACTCAACACTAGGTCTATGTCAGGTTAACAACAGACTGGGACTCAACACTAGGTCTATGTCAGGTTAACAACAGACTGGGACTCAACACTAGGTCTATGTCAGGTTAACAACAGACTGGACTCAACACTAGGTCTATGTCAGGTCAACAACAGACTGGGACTCAACACTAGGTCTACGTCAGGTTAACAACAGGCTGGGACTCAACACTAGGTCTATGTCAGGTTAACAACAGACTGGGACTCAACACTAGGTCTATGTCAGGTTAACAACAGACTGGGACTCAACACTAGGTCTATGTCAGGTTAACAACAGACTGGGACTCAACACTAGGTCTATGTCAGGTTAACAACAGACTGGGACTCAACACTAGGTCTACGTCAGGTTAACAACAGACTGGGACTCAACACTAGGTCTATGTCAGGTTAACAACAGACTGGGACTCAACACTAGGTCTATGTCAGGTTAACAACAGACTGGGACTCAACACTAGGTCTATGTCAGGTTAACAACAGACTGGGACTCAACACTAGGTCTACGTCAGGTTAACAACAGACTGGGACTCAACACTAGGTCTATGTCAGGTTAACAACAGGCCAGACAGACTGGGACTCAACACTAGGTCTATGTCAGGTTAACAACAGACCAGACAGACTGGGACTCAACACTAGGTCTACGTCAGGTTAACAACAGACTGGGACTCAACACTAGGTCTACGTCAGGTTAACAACAGACTGGGACTCAACACTAGGTCTACGTCAGGTTAACAACAGACTGGGACTCAACACTAGGTCTATGTCAGGTTAACAACAGACTGGGACTCAACACTAGGTCTATGTCAGGTTAACAACAGGCCAGACAGACTGGGACTAAACACTAGGTCTATGTCAGGTTAACAACAGACTGGGACTCAACACTAGGTCTATGTCAGGTTAACAACAGACTGGGACTCAACACTAGGTCTATGTCAGGTTAACAACAGACTGGGACTCAACACTAGGTCTATGTCAGGTTAACAACAGACTGGGACTCAACACTAGGTCTACGTCAGGTTAACAACAGACTGGGACTCAACACTAGGTCTATGTCAGGTTATCAACAGACTGGGACTCAACACTAGGTCTATGTCAGGTTAACAACAGGCCAGACAGACTGGGACTCAACACTAGGTCTATGTCAGGTTAACAACAGGCCAGACAGACTGGGACTCAACACTAGGTCTATGTCAGGTTATCAACAGACTGGGACTCAACACTAGGTCTACATCAGGTTAACAACAGACTGGGACTCAACACTACGTCTATGTCAGGTTAACAACAGGCTGGCACTCAACACTAGGTCTACGTCAGGTTAACAACAGGCCAGACAGACTGGGACTCAACACTAGGTCTATGTCAGGTTAACAACAGGCCAGACAGACTGGGACTCAACACTAGGTCTATGTCAGGTTAA